>NW_004567170.1:75421-76667 GCF_000260355.1 Condylura cristata | reverse complement strand
CCCGGCGAGCTCCCACGGCAGTGGGGACGCCGCCCCGGAAGAGGCGCCCCCGCCGGGGCGGTGACCCTCGGGGGGCGCTTAGGGACACCCCGCTCTTGCCCGCAGCAGGTCGCCGGCCCCCAGGCATCACCACCGGTTCCCAAAAGACGGAACCACACACTCGGCCTCCTGGGGGGGCGGCCGCCCTGTGTGCCCCCACTGACCTCAAGCTAGGAAACTCGGGGCCAGCCTGGCTGAGCCCTGGAGCAGACGTGCCCCCCGGCCTCTGCTGGGCGGACGCTGCCCAGGGAGCGGGTGTGGGGCAGACTCACCTCCTTGGCGCTGGTGAAGGCGACCCCTGAGAACGCGTACCTGTCCACCACAAGGGTGATGCCCTGGCTCAGCTTCTCCTTGATGAGGGGCCTGGAAAGCGGCAAGCGCCTCAGTCCCGCTGGACCCCCAGGTCTGGGCCCCTTCCCGAGGGGCTGACCAGTCCCCCAGTTCCTGCTGCCAGCGCCCCAGACGAGGCGAGGGGGGGTGGCCCTGCTGCGCGGGGTTCATTCTGTGAGCCCTTCAGAAGCTAAAAACTGGGTCTCCAGGGTGGGTCAGGCCAAGCAGGCAGGGCCCAGCAGGTGACTCCTGTGTCCCCGCTGCCCCTCAGGGGGTCTCGGCAGATCCCGCCTGCTGTGCCCCCGTCTCTGGCACACCCTCACCTCCCCCCGCCCAGCCTGTGCCCAGCTCTGGGATGCCTCAGTAAGCCTGTAAATAAACGAGCACGCAGACCCTGGCACCGCAGCCAGAGGACCTAACTGGCTCCAGAGCAGTGTCCGGCTGCCCGCCTGGGCCTTGGGTACACCTTCGCGCCGTGCCCTGCCCGGCTGCCCGCCTCACCAGGCACAACCGGGAGGCGACAGATGTGGGCGGGGGGGACCACCAGCAGCCGCAGGAGCTGCTCAGCATGCGTGGGTGCCTGCAGGGTGGGGCTGGGTACGCCTGGCAGCCTGGCCGGGAGGCCCAGGGGCCGGTGGCCCGATCTGGCCCGTTACTTTCTCACATCAGAAAAAGCAAAATCGGGAAACTAGATCCGCAGCTCCCAGAGACACGGGAGATGGCTCAGACGCTGCCCTGCCCCCCGAAACCCGGGGAGGGAAGGGGCTGCTTGGAGAACAGTGTGGGCTGCGGTGTGTCCTGCTTCCTGCAGAAAAGCTGCCTCGGGGCGCAGGGACACGGGGTGGGCGGCTGGGGCGCAGAGCCGGGCGGGCCTGGG
>NW_004567170.1:71869-74140 GCF_000260355.1 Condylura cristata | reverse complement strand
CAGCTGGCCCCTCCCCGCGCTCCCCTCCACTCCCTGGCCGCCCAGCGTCAGGCTCACAGCGCGGGGCAGCACCCTCTTGCCCGGCAGCTTTCCATTTGGACTAGTGGACACTGGCGGGCCGGGTGTGGGGCCTAAGGGGCTCACCTTGTCCCCTGCTCGCCAGTGAGCCCTGTCGTCGCTCCAGAGCCTGAGCCGGTCTTGGCAGCTGTGCGCTGGGTGGCACGGCAGGCTGTGACTGTGGCCAAGTTTTGCTCTCCGTGGCGCTGCCAGCAGCGAGTGGGCACCAGGGCCCCGGCCCCCGTGGCACAGGGCTGCGTGCCTGGGCTGTCGTGAAGAGGACGGCAGAGCAGCCAGGTCCGGGACTTTGCTGCCTCCCGGATCCGTGTCTCCACTGGGGGGCTTGTTGCAAGCGGGGGGGGCGGGGGGGGCAGGTGCTGACAGCGGTAGTGGGGAGACCCGGCGGCCTGGGAAAGCGCCGCCGGCCTGTCACAGCTGGCCGAGAGCGGTCTGGAGCTAGGGCAGAGCCAGCCCGCAGCAGGGGGCCACGAGTGAGGACAGCGGGTCGATGGCGGAAGGGCCCTGCCCGCAATAAGTTTGCGGATGAAGGCGGAGGGCCGCCCCGATGGTGGGTGCAGGACGAGCCGTGCTGCTTGCCCGGCTCGTGGTACGTGGGAAGTGAAGGTGTTTCTGGTTTTTCCTATCAAGCTAGTAGCAGAAGAGTCTTGCTGAGGAGCCCTCCAGGATGGGCGGCGGCCCAAGCGGGCAGGAGCCCCTCGCCCTCAGGGCAGCAGTGCCGGTTCTAAGATTTATCTGAAGATTGGGCACCCGCCTTTGCTATCTGGCCATGGGGTAGGACTACCCCCCCCAAGTCTGGGCTGACCCCAGTCACGCTCTACAGTGGCACTGGGAAGGCGCTGTCTTGGTGCAGGGCGGGGGGGGCTCTCGGCGCTCTTGCCCGGCCCCCAGAACTCTGCAAGCCCTGAGTGGCCGCAGGTGGAGCCCTGGGCTCCTGAGCTCAGAGGAGTGAGGGGACCTTGGCCCGTGGCGCTGCCGAGTGCAGCCTCCAGCCAGCTGGTCTCCCCTCACTGAGAACGGAAGCCGCCCCCAGAGCAGCCCACCGCTAGCGGGTGCGCACCTAGGGCTCTTGGAAGCCGCTGCGTTTTCAGGTAGCTCGCTCTGCAGTGGGCCAGCGGGGGGCGGGGGCACCCGGCTTCTACCGGGTCCTGCGAGGCAGCACACGGTTGCCACGGGGCTCGGCCTGCTGGGCGGAGAGGGGCCGAGTGAGGTGGCAGCCGGCATATGCGAAGAGGGTCAGGTGCGCACGGCAGGACGGGTGGGGCCGCACGAAACCAGCTACCAGCTACAGCCAGGTGGGAGATCTGCCCCACATGCCCAGAGAGCAGGAATGCACGTGGCGCCTGACACGTGCCCTGGCAGCGTGGGCAGAAGGGCCCAAAGCTGGGCACACCAGTGTGGCCGGCTCGGTCCCCGTACGGGAGCACAGGCCGGGCAGGACTGCCGGCTGCAGGGCCGAGATGCCCGTCAAGAGGCAGCCAGGTGGGGGAGCAGTGGCCCCTCCAGGCGACAAGGCGCCTCAGCATGCCCGCAGGACTCGAGCTCTGTGGCGCCACTCGGTGGGGATCAGGCTGGCTGGGCCTTGTGGTGGGCAGGGAGGGAGCCGATAGGTGGAGCACGGGCAGTTTTTAGGGCAGAGAAAATGCCCGGGTCAGCTGTCACCATGGACACTGCCCGGTGGCAGGGAGCGAGCCCCAGCTTAGGAGGTGTGGGTCTGCAAGGCTGTGCCCGTGGGCTCAGTGCCACTAGTGGGCGCCAGCGACGAGTGACACTGAAGCAGGATGGTTGCTCGGGCCTCTGGCTCCGAGCTGTTTCGGCTCAGTTGCCGGCGGCCTTTCTGACTCAGGGACCCTGCAACGGCTGGGGCCCCCCATCTTCTTTTCCCCGTGCTTGGCCACAGTGGGGTCGCGGGGCCAGCCCCACCTGCCGGCAGTGCCTGTGCTCGCCCGCCCGCCGCTGGGCCGGTCCCGGCATTTACAAGATTCATGAAAACCCGCAGGCTGTGCAGCCGCGTGCACCACCGGGCTGAGGCCGAGACGCCAACTGCGGGCTTCGGTAGTGACGTCCCGCGAACGAGCGCCGCCGCTGGCAGAGGGGCGGACGGGGCGCCGGCACACGTGCCAGGGACGCGGCTCCCGAAAAGCCCCGGGGGAAGTCAGGCCGCCGGCGGGGACGACACCTCGGCGCCGGGGGCGG
>NW_004567170.1:68999-70598 GCF_000260355.1 Condylura cristata | reverse complement strand
CCCCGCCCCCTGGCCTCGGCCCCGCCCCGCCCGCGCACGGCCCCGCCCCTGCTGTGTCCTCCAGTGTAGCTCTGGGTCCCTGCGCCCTGGGTCCCGCGGCCCGAGTGCGCGGCTCCGCGGGGCCTGCGTGGAGTGGCTCGCTCCGTGCGTGCGTGCTTGGGGGCCGAGGCCTTCCTGGGCCGGCCGCGGGTCAGGGCATTGGGGTCGGCGCGGAGGGCAGCTCTCCGTGCATTGTCAGGGTGGGGTCTGCCCGAGAACTGCCCAGTGCCCAGCCCACGCTGGGCACACACGCGCCCAGGGCACGCCGGTGTCGACAGTCGTGTTCGAGTTCCTCGTGGGGTGTGGGGGTAGGCGGGGGTGTGGGCCCCTAGTCGGGGTTTTGAGCGTCCTCTGCCACCCGGCCTGTTGAAGGTCCCTGTGGGGATGACCCCGAGCTGTTGAGGGCAGGGTCCTGGTGTTCTGGGGGAGACAGAGACCTGGCCCTGCCGTTGCTTGTGTGCCCGCCTGAGCTCTGGGGTCCAGGTGGCTGCAGAGTTGGGGTGTACCTCTCCGGGAGAGGTCCCCAGAGCTGTGTCTGCCGGGAGCCCTGGGCTTGTCTGCCCAGTGCTGTCCCTGTCCATGGGCTTCCTGGGGGGCCTTGGGGGAGCGTGGCCTCTGCTTTGGGGTACACAGGCATCTGTGTGGCATACTGGGGACCAACCCCGCACGGTCTCACCATCTCCCACAGCATTTTCTGCCCACAGGCCCTAGTGAGCAGGGCTCTGTCCAGGGGGTCCCCAGTGGTCTGCACGGTGTGGGGAGCCCAGGGCATCAGCTGTGGCCAGTGGGGGGTGATCCTGGGTACCCGCAGGGGGACAAGGGCAGGGCCTGTGCAGACCCAGAGCAGTGGGAGCAGCCCTGGGACCTGGCCGGGGCCGACCGAGTCTGGTGAGCCGGCCCCAGGTCCGGTGCCCCCAGTCGGGCAGCTCAGGCCCAGTCAAGTGGAACAGGAGGAGGGCAGGTGGTGGCTGGGACCCGGTCTGCCCGCAGTGGGGTTCAGCCAGGCCCGAAATGGGTCTCTGAACCCCCCAGGCTGGGCGGTGGGGCCAGTCTGCGGGACCGGGAGAGGCCGGGGGCAGCCACGCACGGTGCCTTGGTTGCAGGTATCGAGAGCCTGCCCTGCGAGCTGCAGAGGAACTTCCAGCTGATGCGAGAGCTGGACCAGAGGACAGAAGGTGGGCCCTGCGCCGGACCGGCCGGGCGGGATGTCGGGCCCACGGGCTGCCTGGCCTCTGAGGTGGACGAGGGCCCCTGTCCGTCCCTGCTGCGGCCGGACCGTGCAGGCTCTCGTCTGGGCCCCGTTTCCGGATCTGGGCGCCCTTCCTGTGGGGGGCAGGCCCCCCCACCCCCCAACCCCCCGGGCCTGCCCGGCCTCCCAGGGTGAGGGGCTTGCTGTGGCCGTGGGGGTCAGGACCTGGAGCCGGCGGGCACGTCCGCCTGTGGCCCCTGCCTGGCGACCCGCGTCGCGCTGCAGCACGCGTCGCCGTCACTTGTTTCGCCTGGGCTTGCGCGGCGGCCCGGTGCCCCGCCTGTGGGGCCTCGAGGCGTCAGCTCCTGCGC
>NW_004567170.1:65511-66802 GCF_000260355.1 Condylura cristata | reverse complement strand
CCCGTCGGCCCCCCGGCCCTCGGACTGGCGCGTTTCTGAAAGTGCCCGCGTCCCCCCACTGGGGGTTCCGCCGCGTGGAGCTGAGGCTCGCTCTGGCCCTGCAGGTGCCTCGGGGTTCCCGCGGGGGTGGGCGGCAGCCCCGGCTGACCCGGTCTGTGTGCCTCCCGGCTCCCTGCGGGCTCTGGGTGTGGGCTGCAGAGTCTGCTTGGGCCTCGGCTTGTGCTTGGCCTGGGGCTGGAGCGCCCTCAGCGGTTCTTTAAGTAACGGCTTTGGAATTTCCTCCGAGGCTCCGCTGGTCTTTTTGTCAGCATCGTCCTGCTTCAGCTTGGGTAGTTTGGGTGATGGAAGGGGAGAACTGAGGGGCAACAGTGTGAGCGGGGGCGACGGGAGAGCTTGTAGGGTGTAGGGGTGGGGAGGGCCGGGCTGGGCCGGGGCCGGGCTGGGCTGGGCCGGGCTGGGCTGGGCTGGGGCCAGGGTCTGTGGGGATTGTTTTGTCTGTGGGCACTCAGTGGCAGCACCTTCTTGACCATCCTCAGCTGGGGAGAGTGGCCAGGGAGGTGGCCGTGGGAGCGGTGTGGGGTCTGGACCCCAGGTGGGCATACAGGCCGCCCGGGCTGTAGGGCGGGGCAGGGTCTGCCGCCGATGTCCTTTGGGATGCTGGTGATTTTGTCTCTTGGGGCTCAGAGGTCACCACTGGGGCCCCTGTGCCTTGGTGTCTTCTGGCTGCTTGCTGTGGGTGGACAGCACTGGCCCAGGGAGGCGCAGGCTCAGCCCGGCAGCCCCATGCCTGGTCTGGGCTCCTCGCACCGCAGTCGCGCTGCCTGGCAGGGCCCTGCGGGGCCCTGGTGTGGTGCCCAGGCCAGCCCAGAGCTCGGACTTCACGCTGCCCCGCAGCAGCGGCCCCCCGAGGCCCAGGGAAGCACTTGGGGCGTTGGGCGTGGGAGCTCCCCCGCAGCGCCCGGCATGGACGGCCCCGGGTCTGGGTGAGCACAGCAACACCCTTGTCGCCGGAGGCCAGAGCCTCCCACTGGGTGCCAGTTCCCTCGGGGCACCGTGCCCCGGAGGTGGGCTCGCCGCCCCCGCCCGCGTCTGCTTCCCTGTGCCCGGCCCCTGCCGCCCCAGGTGCGGCAAGGCCTCACTCGGGACCCTGGGGGCTCCGCCCACTGCAGAGTGCTTGGGCTTCCTGGGGAGACCCTCGAGCAGAAGTGAATCCCCATTATGGGGCCAGCTTCCCCTCCCACATGCTCAGCGTGGGGTGCGCTGGCCAGGGGCCCCGGGGCTGTGGCGGGGG
>NW_004567170.1:62186-64224 GCF_000260355.1 Condylura cristata | reverse complement strand
GGCGCCCGCCTGGCCGCCGGGCCGCCGCCCCCTCCGACGCTTCCGCCTCCGCCCAGGCTCTCGCCGGAAGGAGACAGCCGGGAGCAGCCGCGGAGCTGCATGGGGGCCACCCCGAAAGGACGCCCCAGCTGGTGCTGGCCACCAGCACGGGCCTGGAGGGTGGCCAGGGTGGCCACCGCCCTGCCCCCCCAGGGTGGCCCCTCTTTGGGGGCGGCCCCACAGCCGCCTCAGCCGGCACTGGACGCGTCCGCTCACTTTAGAGACGCAGCGTCCGTGGACACGGTGTTCAGACGGGCGCCGCCCGGCCAGGCCTCCGCCGCTGCCGGCCAGGCGGCCGTGTCGCCGCCTGTGCGGCCCGTGCGCTGCGCTGGCGTGGCTGCGCTCGCCTCACCGGTGCGTCACAGCGGATGGCGCGTGTCCTTCGCGGGAGCGAGCCCCGCCACAGGGCCGATGCCGCCGGCGCCCTCCCTTCACGCCTTCCGCCGGGGCCTGGGCAGGGGCTGCGCGGGGGCACTTCTTGGCCAGGCCCTACCGATGCCCGCCTGCTGCCCGCACTCCCCCGGGGTCGGGGCGGCCCCGGCCTGGGGCCCCGGGGTCTCGGCCATCTGCTGGCTGCTCTTGCACTGAGCTGGGCAGAGGCCAGGCGCTCCTCGGCGGCTGGGGCGACAGACACGGGAGCGGTGGCCACGCCTCACCTGGGCCGTGTCCTCCGTGTGCGTCGGAGGCCCTGCCCGGCCCTCTGGGGCGGGTGCCTACCACCACCGCCAGGCCCGTGGGCGCCGGAGGCCGCTGGCCGGTGCGGGCCGGGTCAGGCGGGGCCTGCGGCGCTGCTGGCTGTCATCGTACCTCCCTGTGCCAGCTGTGCTGGCCGCTGAGGGGGCAGCCTGGGCAGTGGTGCTGCTGGGGTCGGCTGCCCACAAGGCCTCCTGGGGCACTGGACGTCGGGGATGGGCGTCGGAGAGGGGAGGGTTTTAAGGTTTCTAGTGAAGGGTAGTGATGGGTGGCCATGACCTGTGCTGGGAGGGGCTGAGTGCGGCCTGGGCCCCCGGGGCCGTCGCGAGGTCCGACCTCGCCTCGGCGGTCACCGCCACGTGCGTGCAGGAAGGCGGTGCAGCGCTCACGGGAATGTCGCGTTGTATTCTCAAGGAGTTGTTATCTGTGTTCTTTGTAAAGATGATATTGCAAATCTTTTTATTAAATAATGTAAAAGATGTATATCTGTATTTTTGGATCGTGTTATAGATTATGGATATATTGTTTAATAAATAAAGTATTTTTTGGAACAAAAGTTGTGAGTGCATCATCCCGAGAGGCCAGTGCTCCGCCCGCCCCTGGCCCTGAGGGTGTGACCCAGTGGCCCGAGTGTCCCAGCCAGGGCGCAGTCCATGGCCTGCTGAGCATACGCCTGGCATCGGAGGCTGCCCCCCCAGGTGTCGAAACCCCCTTGGGACTAACTTTTTGAGGTGTGTTTGCATTTTGTGGCCATCTCCATGGGGGAGCACGCTGAACGGCCGTCCCCAGTTCCCTGGGGTCATCTGCACTGGCTGATGGCGGAGTCCAGCGGAAGGCTGGTTGGCTCGCAGGGCGAAGGCGCCGCGCCCAGCACTCCGCTGGCCGCGAGGTCCTGGGCGTCGGTCCGCCACGGTGGCGGGGGTCCCCAAGCGGCCGGACGCGGAGCCGGGGGCGCCCCGGCCCGGGGCGCTGCGGACACCACGCTCAGGCACCTGTCCACCCAGGGCGGGGCGGGGCGGCCCCTTCACGGCCCGGGGCGGAGGGGACATCTTGGGCGCATTCTGCGGCCCGCGCGGGCGGACCCGGCCCTTTGGCCAGAGCCCCTGCTCTGGTGGGGCGCCAGACGCCCCTGTGGGGTCCGCAGCAGGGCGGGGTGTGAGCAGTTGTCCTCAGGGGTGTGAGCAGTCGTGGCCGCGGTGGGGGCGGGGGCGGGGCTTCGGGGGCCGAGTAACTTATGCACGAGCGCCACTCGCGGGCACCCGCTCCGTCGGGATCTCCTGCCTCCTGCTCTGACTCTTGAGCTCCC
>NW_004567170.1:60373-61841 GCF_000260355.1 Condylura cristata | reverse complement strand
CCCAGGCCTCCAAGGTCGCGCCCCTCCGGGGAGCGCTGCCAGGGTCCTGCCAGTCGGGCTCTCGGCGGGCTGGTGGAGCGGGCAGGGGGCGCAGAGCTGGCAGCCCACGGGGCCTAGCCGGGGCACCCAGGACCGTCGCCGCACCCTGATTTTTTAATAAGACTTATATATTCATGCACACAGGAATTGGAGTGCAGGCCTGAGGTGGGGTGATGAGAAGATACCCCAGAGACAGTGGGGAGCAGAACAGGCACCTCCACTGAGGGGAGCCCCAGGGGACAAGTGGGTCACTCCCTGGCCGACACCCACCCAGGCCGCAGGCTGGCCGCAGTGGCTGGGCCAGCCTGATGGTGCGGCCGGGCCACAGGGCGCCTGTCCCATGCCCGTTGTAGGAGACCCCGAGCAGGCCTGGACGCATCCTCGGATCTTCCCTCTCCCGGGTCTTTCAACTCCAAACGGTCCGCCCACCACTCAGGTGCACTCTTTGGTCCCACACCCCAGTGCTGCTGTGCGGGCCCTGTCTGCACCC
The DNA here is from genome assembly GCF_000260355.1 of Condylura cristata. Lineage (NCBI taxonomy): Eukaryota > Metazoa > Chordata > Mammalia > Eulipotyphla > Talpidae > Condylura > Condylura cristata. The sequence goes on along the minus strand of NW_004567170.1, from coordinate 61,312 downwards.
CATCGTCCTCGCCCTCCCTCTGAAAGACTGGCCAGGGAAACACTGTCCCAGCACTGCCGCTGCCCCTGGGGCCCACACTTGGGGGGCTGAGGAGGAGGGAGAGGAGGCCATGACCGGTGTGGGCCCCCCCGCCCCCAGCCTTGCTCGCCCACCACGGAAGTGTGTTGTTTCCTGAGCTGACCTGGGCAGGCTCCCCGGGGGGGGGGGGCACCTCTTCTTGGCTCTGCAGCACCCCAGATTCTAGCCCAGATCACTTGCCTTTTAGGGCTGGTGCAATGGTGCCCCATCTGCTGCCCAGGCGGGCGGGGTGGCTCTTCTGGCGGCGGGCCGCCTGCGGCCCCCGAGCCTTGGCGGAGCAGAGGACACGGGCGGCCGCATCCTGGACCCCTGGGCTGGGCAGCCCTTGGGGCTCCGGCGCCCCGGTCCGCAGGGGCAGCTCCCTGGGCGCCTCCCAGGTGCCGCTGACCCGGGAGCGATACCCCGTGCGGCGGCTGCCCTTCTCGGAGGTGTCTGCGGAAGACCTGGCCGCCTTCGAGCACCTCATCCCCGGCAGGGTGGTCACCGACCCCGAGGAGGTGCAGGCGTCCAACGTGGACTGGCTGAGGTCCCTGCGAGGTGAGGCCCTCGCCGGCCAGCCAGGGTCTGAGGGCAGCCTCCTGCGGCTGCCCCCCGCCCTACCGGTGAACTCCGCGGGGCCTCCGCGGGGGAGCCCCGAGCTGCTTTCATTGCCCCGGCCCAGGCCCCGGTGGGGGTGGGGCGCCCAGGGTGACCAGCTGCCCGGGGTGGCCCGGCCGGCACCAGCGTGGGAGGACACGCAGGTGCAGAGGGCGGCCTCGGAGGCCACGGGCTGGCGTGGAGGCCAGCGAGGCCAATAAGTGGTGTCCAGTGGGAGCCCAGAGGCTGGGGGGGGCAGGCATGGGGTCAGCCCGCAGGAGGGCC
>NW_004567170.1:58843-59442 GCF_000260355.1 Condylura cristata | reverse complement strand
GGGACTCACCCCGCTGCGCACCAGGTACTGCCACGAGAGGAACCTGGCGGTGACCCCGCAGGGCGGCAACACCGGCATGGTGGGCGGCAGTGTCCCCGTCTTTGACGAGATTATCCTGTCCACCAGCCTCATGGACCAGGTCCTCAGCTTCCAGGACATGTCCGGTAAGCAGCAAGGCGGGCAGCCCCCTGGCTGCTGTGCCACCGGCTGCCCAGGCGTGCCTGCGCTGGGTCCGCGCGGCCCTTGCCAGCCTCCCACAGCCCACTCGGGGGTTGCGCCAGGACCGGTTCTGGGGCGCGCCTGTCCCTCCGTGGCCCCCCCAGCCGCAGCCCCTCCCTCTGCCTCGGCCTCTTGGGAGGGGTGGCGCCTGCCCCCCACGCTCAGGCCCGCGTGCGCAGGGGTGCTGGTGTGCCAGGCGGGCTGTGTGCTGGAGCAGCTGAGCCGGTACGTGGAGGAGCGGGGCTTCGTCATGCCGCTGGACCTGGGCGCCAAGGGCAGCTGCCACATCGGGGGCAACGTGGCCACCCACGCGGGGGGGCTGCGGTTCCTGCGCTACGGCTCGCTGCGGGGGACCGTGCTGGGCCTGGAGGTGGTGAGTG
>NW_004567170.1:26565-27429 GCF_000260355.1 Condylura cristata | reverse complement strand
CTCCCCTTCCTTGTGTGTGTGGGGGCCACAGCTCCCCTTCCTGGTATGTGTTGGGGCCACAGCTCCCTTTCCCGTCTGTGGGTGTGGGGGGCCTGTGCCAGTTCATCCTTGGGGTGGCCTGTGTCCTACACCTCGCCCAGGCTGGCCTTCAGGATGCGGGACCCCACTGCCAGCCCCGATGGCCGTCCCCCCTTGGTCTTGCCAGGGCCCAGAGGGGACCATTGGGTGTCCTCGGCAGGGCTGTGGACTGCGCCCAGGTGAGTGGGCTCCGCTGTGTGCAGGCCGCGGCCTCCTCCTCTGGCGCCCCCAGACTGGGCGGCCCCCCGCGCGGGCAGCGCAGCCTGCTGTGGCCTGTGGGTCTGGGCCTCCTCTGGTGAGGGGAGCTGTTCCCCACCCGCTCCGCTTCCTCCGCTCGGCGCTGGGCAGGGGCCCGGGGCGCCGGCGCGGACGGGAAGCCGGTGGGGCCTCCGCGGGCAGCGCCAGCCAGACTTGGTAGCTCTGGGTTTCCACCGCCGGCAGGGCAGCGAGGCCCCGGAAGCGGGGATCCGCGGGCCTGCGGCGGGAGGGGTCCGCCGGTGGGCCAGGCCGCGGCCCGAGGTTAGGGCAGGAAATGGTTAATAGCGTTTGCACACAAAAGCCCTCTGCTCCAGCGGCTGTCAGCACTCCCAGAAGTGGAAGCAGGAATTCTCCTGCCCAGGCTGAGAGTCCAACGCAGCAGTGTGAGGGGTATTTCGCGTCTCTTGGGCACGGCCTTCTGCGGCTCTGCCCCGCGTCCGGCCGCTGTGCTGCGGGGCACCGTGGCGATGGCCTTTCGCGCTTCAGCCTGCTTCTGCCGCCCTGCGCCACCCCGGCGTCCAGGCCCCC
>NW_004567170.1:23936-26008 GCF_000260355.1 Condylura cristata | reverse complement strand
GAGGCCGGCCACCCGCGGCCGGCGCCGCGTTTCCCAGTTTCCCAAGTAGCAGGTGTCGGCCGGGCTGGCCGCGCCCACAGGGGGCTTCGGGGCCGCCGTCGCCCACAGGGCACGGAACCCACCCATGGAACCTTCCAGAACAGCCCGCAGTGATGTGCCCGCTGCGGCACAAGCCCCACACACACCGCCGGAGGGGGGCGCCGGCAAGGCCCCCTGGTGAGGTCGGCGGCGGCAGGCGGAGATGCGGGGGCCAGAGACGGGGGCATCCGGCGGGGAGCGCCAGGACGGGGACCAACACCGACCACAGCTGAGCGGCGGCAGAGGCCGGGGGCAGGGCTGGGGGCGACGGCTGCAGGCTGAGGGGCGCAGAGGGCGCTGCCCCGGCCGGCCGCGGCTCGAGCCTGGGAGGGCGGTCAGCCGGCTTCAGTGGGCACACCGGACAGCCCAGTCCCGGGGCGCGGCTTGGGGGCCGAGGGGGCAGCGTGGGGGCACCGTGGCCCCGGGACCGTCAGGGCCCCTGTCTGGGAAGAGGGGGTGGCTTGGTCGTGACTCTGTCTCAGAGAGGGGGTCCCCTGAGGACATTCCCTCCCACCTTGGGGGGGGCCCCGGGCTCTGCGCTGACCTGCCCGCAGGGGCCCGGGCACTGGCCGGGAGCCACGGGGGGGTGACCGTCCGCACGTGGTGGCCCAGGCGCGTGTCCCAGCCGGGCAGCCTTCTGGGAGCTGCCCTCCCCACCCACGTCCTGCAGCGCGTGGCCCCCTCGCCTCCCCGGGGCCTGGCCGTGGTTTCCTGTGTGGTCTCCCCTGGCGGTGATGGCCAGGTGGCCGCCGGGATGGGTCCCGGGCAGCACGCGGTGCCACAGGCCTCTCCGGGACGCGCAGGCGGCAGGGCGAGCAGCCTGGGGCGGCGGGTGCGCCGGCCCGGCGTGCGGGGTGCGGCGGGCGTGGCCTGGACCCGTGGACGCTGCCCTGAGCTAGCGCTTGTGAGGTCCCGAGCCGCCCCCCAGGCGTTTCCCAGGGACGCGAACACTCGGCTCTGGTGACCGCGGGGCAGGGCCCGCGGGGGGCGGGCAGGCGGGGTCAGCGTCCCCCCGGCGGCCTGCTCACGGTCCTTCCGTCCTCCTCGTCCTTCCAGAGACGGGTGCGTTGCTTGCCCGTGACGAGCCGAGAAGGGGGAGAAGGCGGCTCCGCTCCCCAGACAGCCGTTGCCTGGAGACGGCCGAGGCCGGGCGGCGATTGGCTGGGGGCGGAGGCCCCCTCCGTGGGTCCGGCCGAGGCTGCCAGACCGCACTGCGCCAGCATGGACGGGGTGGACCTGTGGGCCTGCACCCTGGCCCAGCTGATGGCCAAGAGGAAGCCCCAGGACACCTGGGAGCTGCTGGCCGAGGAGGACCTGGCCGCGGGGAACCTGGACGGCTCCGGCTACCAGTACTGGCTCGAGGGGCTCTCGAGGTGCGGCTGCTGCGGCCCGGGCAGGGGGGCCAGGGCAGGGGGGCCAGGGCAGGGGGGCGGGGCTGCCCACCCTCCCCCAGGTGCAGCCGTGCAGTGCTGGGGTGGACCCGGCTCTTGGGGCGTGGGGACGGGGCAGGCCCTGGCCCGGGCTCATCCCCCAACAGGTGGTGGCTGGCTGCCGCCTTTCCTCGGAAAGTGGGGTGTCGGGGCCATGCCTGTCGAGTCCTTTCAGCGGAGACCCTGCCTGGCAGAGTGGAGCCCCGGCAGCCAGCCCAGCTGGGGGGGGGTCAGTGGGGTGAGGTGCCACCCACCCTACACCAAGGGCTTTGCTCACTCACACAGCATTTCCTGGTTTCCATGGCGATGGGAACTGGCCACAGCCGGCCTGTACTGCCGAGGGCCCCCCGGAGCCCTGGGGAGATGGCAGTGCAGGGTGGGGGGAGCTGGGCCCCAGGTCGGGGAGCTGTCCAGCTGGGTGCAGGGCAGAGGGACTCGGCCAAGAACCCTGGCGGCCCTGGTCATCCACGCGCTTCGCTCATTGTTGTCACGGCGACCGGACGGTGTCACCGGCAGGGGCAGCGGGCAGGGCCGCCGCTCCCCCCCTCCCCCAGGTGTGGGGGC
>NW_004567170.1:20466-22286 GCF_000260355.1 Condylura cristata | reverse complement strand
GGACTCCTGGGAGGACACCTGGATCTGGGTGTGCACCATCCTCTTCATCTTCTGGGTGATCTACCTGCACAAGGTCACCCCCGACACCCCCCAGCGCTTCTGAGCCGCCCCGGGCCCCCGCCGGCCTCTGTCCCGCCCGCGTCCCCTCCGTGTCCTAGCCGCGACGTGTCTCCCGGGTGTCCCCCAGCCCGCCTCCAGCTGTCGTCTGTTCCAGGCCTCGCTGGGCCTGCGTGTTCCTCCAGCGAAATAAAGGTGGCGCACACATGGGACTGGCGCGTTGGGGGGGTGCGGGGGGCTCGCGGGGGGCTCCTGCACGGGTCGCCGCCCAGCGTGCGTCTTTGCGGACCAGTCGAAGCCCAGCTGGCCAGGCCACTTCACAGCCCCCGTGAGGAACCTCCGCCAGGCGGTGCCCACGCCGGCCAGCTCCGCCCCCAGGACTGGCCATCTCCGTGGGGCAGGCAGCCCAAGGGAGCGGGCTGGGGACAGGCTGGGGCGGGCCGGGGGCCTGGGGGCGAGGAGGCACCGTCCCTCAGCCCGCGCCTGTGCGGCTCCGGAAGGTTCCGCTTGCAGGCTGCCTGGCTCCCCTGGGAGCGGGGTGCTGGGGACAGCGGGCAGGCTCCCGCCGTGCAGGTGAGCAGGCTGGAGGAGGGGCTGGTCCGCACCAGGGTCCAGTCCCCTGCCGTGGACACAGGGCCTGGGGGTGCCCCAACCTGAGGCCTGTCCTGAAGATGCCTCCGCCTTGGGGCCTCGGGGGGCGAAGGCCTGAGCCCCTGACGCTGCCGGCTGCCTCCCCGTCCCCTGCACGGGGTGGGGCGCCCTGTCTAGGCCGGCCTGCCCTCCCTCCTCGGCATCCTGTCCCTGGCCGTGAAGAGGGGTGCTGCGGCCACAGCTGGTCGCCTGGGGGCTCGGGAGCCCGGGTCTCCACTTGCTCCTCGGCAACATGACGTCTGCTGTGGTGTCGCCCCCGTCCTGGCCTGGCGCTGCCCGGCCCCTGGCCACGGTCAGCCACGAAGGGGCTCGTGTCCCCGTACCTTTCGGCCTCCGAACGCCCCGCAGAGTCGGGTCTGCTCAGGCTTAGCCTGGTGGGCTTCACACTTGAGTTGCTGCTGTGGTCACTGCTCCCTGGGCACCAGGTTAGTGGCCAGTCCTGGGGCCACAGGAGCAGCTCACAGGGTTGTGTGTGCCCGGGTTCCTCAAGTCTGGGTGGGGGCTCCGGGGACACCCCCAGGGTGGCTCCAGGCCCCGGTAGGCTGTTGGGGGGGGTGGTTTCTGAGCTGACAGGCACAGGGGGTGAGCTCTTCCTGCCCGCGGCGGGGCAGCGGGTGACTTCTCATCCTTCTCATCCCACGCCTTGCCGCCCCCAAGGGCAGGTGCAGGGAGGGAGCTCCCAGGCTTGGCCGCCCCCCGCCCCCCACCCCCGCTCTGGCCTTCAGGTGGAGGGGTGTCCATGAGGGTCCAGCACACTCAGCAGCCCCGCAGCAGACAGGCCATGGGGCGTCCTCAGGGCACCCTCAGCTGCTCCCCCTTCCCGGGGCCCCAGCCCCCACACGGCAAGCTGTGCAGGTCAGGCGGGCCAGGCTCTCCCAGGACCCTCTGCCCAAGGTCCCCGGGCCCAGGGTCAGCTGGGGTCCAACCTCCCGCAGAGGACCTGCCCACCTGCCCTGCGGGGCTCAGGGGCGGGGCGGGGCGGTCCGCACCTGTGGTCGTGAGGGCACCTCGCATTGGGTGGAGGCGGGCGGGCGGGGAGGTGGGGGCCGCGCGGCGCCCCTCGGGCCCCGCCCACTCAGACCCTGGCGGTGCCGCCAGCTCCCCTCCTCCGC
>NW_004567170.1:17654-18783 GCF_000260355.1 Condylura cristata | reverse complement strand
CTGGCCCTCTGGTCCCCCTGGCCCTCTGGTCCCCTGGCCCTCTGGTCCCGCTGGCCCTCTGGTCCCCCTGGCCCTCTGGTCCCGCTGGCCCTCTGGTCCCCCTGGCCCTCTGGTCCCGCCGCCCTCTGGTCCTGCTGGCCCGCGGCCGTCCGGCTGAATCTGCCCTGTGTGCGGTGTGGTTACTGCACTTGCCCGCACTTCGCACACGCGCAGTGCACCCGCCTTCGTCCCGTCCACGCGCGAGTGCCCAATGCGCGCTCGCCACTGAGCGCTTAGCTGGCTTCAAACACCTGGGAGGTGTCTGGGCCCGCTGAGCGGCGCCCCCGCGATGGGGCTGGGGCTGGGGCCGGCCTGTGCAGCTCCAGCCGGGGGTGGGGCCTCGCGGGAGGGCGCCCGCAGTCCCCCGCCTCGCTGGCTCGCGGCCCCCCCGGAGCGCCCGGTGAGGCGCCCCCGCCCATGGACTGGACGTGAGCTGCTGGGACCAGGGCGCAGCGGGCGTCGCTTTGCCAAGGGAGGAGCCGGGTCACACATGGGCAGCTGTGACCAGGGCCGAGTCCGGACTGGCTTGGGGAGCCTGCTGGGTGGCTTCGGGGAAACCCAGTCTGGGGTGGGCGGTGGGGTCCCCAGGCAGGCGGCCCCCCTCCCCCACCAGGCACATTGAGGTTCTGATCCTCCGCCTTATTGGGGTTCAGTCTTGGCGGCGGTGGGCCACGAACCCAGGACTGGGGCCATTACAAGGAGGGGCATCTGGACCTGGACACACGGGGAGGGGCCGCGAAGGCGGCGGCCGGGGTGGGGGTGGTTGGCCCGAGGGGGGAGGGCCAGCAGCGCTACAGGAGTCCCCGTGGCGGTGGGGCAGCCCGGGCCTGTCTTAGGTTCCGGCCTACAAAACCGAGGCAGGCCAGCTACGGTGGCCGCTCGTGCGGACAGCCACAGGGCGTGAGGGTGATGGAGGCCGGGACAGAGGCTGGAGTGAGCCCCCACCGCCGGCGACAGCCCTGGCTCCTGGCCGGGGGGCGGCCACCGGGCGCCTCGCAGGAGTGGACGTTGCGCTCAGGTCTGGGAGAGGGTTCGTGTCCTGTGAGGCCTGCCCTGAGGACACAGCCCACACTGGGCCTGCTGCAGGGAG
>NW_004567170.1:15588-16763 GCF_000260355.1 Condylura cristata | reverse complement strand
CATCTCCCTTGCACTGGAAGGACGCGGCGTGCCGGACCTGCGTCCTTGGTTGTTTCTGCTCCGAGTCCCGGCTGGGCCGGGGGGCCTGAGGGTGGTCCTGCAAGGGGGGCCTCACCCAGAGCAGCAGCCCCGGCTGTGGGCCCAGCCCAGGCACCCCAGCCCCACCATCCCCGTCTGACTTCTCTCGCCCTCCACGTCCATGATCTCAAAGCTTCGTTGGGCAAGTTTTGGCCGTTCCCTGGACCTCTGGGCTTCCTTAGCTTCCGTCTGGCCACGGCTGCGAAGCAGGAGAACGGGGTCGGCTCGCACTGGCTTTTGCCAAATCCAGAGGGCAGGCCTCCGGGGGACTGCTGGCCGCGGGCTGGCGGCGGCATCAGCCGTTTGAGCAGAGCAGACCTCACGCGGGAGGGCCGCAGTCTTGTGTACGAGGGAGGCCCAGGAAAACCAGACAGCGGGTGGGGAAGCGGCCCCGGGGGCCCGTGTGGGTGCCAGGCCCGGGCTGGCCCAGGCACAGTGACTGCAAGGCCGGGCCTGGCCCTGTCCTCAGGGAAACCGTGGTGAGGGACACGGCGCTGTCCCCAGACCGCGCTGGCAGCCGCTGCCCAGCACGGCCCTGCGCGGGGAGGAAGGGGGCTGGCGGCGGGGGTGAGCCCGGCACCCCAGATGTGCCATCCGCCAGCCACGCAAGCGCTGACCAGTCAGAGGGACCGGAAGCTGTCATCGGCTGACGGTGGTGGGCTGGGTGAGTACTCACCTTAGCGCAGGTGTGGCAGGGACCACGGAAGCAGGTGAGGGGTTGCTGCAGCACGGCAGAGGGGCAACAGAGAACGCCAAGGTCACGTAGGAAACGCCAGGGCCCTGTGAGGAGGGCGTGGAGGAGAAGCCCCTCGCGCGGGAGAACACCAAGAGTGGACCGCACGGCAGGTGGGACAGCCAGAGCAGGTGTCTGCCGGACCAGGTGTGTCCGCAGGACCAGGCGATTCCGCTGGAGCGGCTGCGCTTGCCCTTCTCACAGCACCTAAAACTGATGCTGGAGGCGCAGCTGCTGTTTTGCCCATTTTGCCTATTTACCTGTGGTAACTCACCAGCCCCCAGGGCGGCCCGGTGGGCGCGGGCCCAGTGGCCAGGCGGTGTGAAGGCGCCGGGCGCTGGCCTGAGACGCGGTCTGCGCGCGC
>NW_004567170.1:14792-15280 GCF_000260355.1 Condylura cristata | reverse complement strand
GGCCAGGCAGGCGCTGTGCTGTTGGGGGGCTTCCTGGGCTTGCTTATTTGGGGGAGACACGCGCCGGCTGCTTTCATTTCAGTTTCAGTGTCCAAACTGCCAGGCTTAGCACATGGCCAGGGGCCGCCGCAGCACTGTCCAGGTGTGTCCCCCACTGGCCAGCAGCACCTGCCCTGTGGCCCAGGCACAGCCTGGGGGCTGGGGTCCAGTTCCCGCTGGCCTGGCGGAACCAGCAGGAGTTGCCATCGCCTTTGATCTGCTGGGAGGCCAGAGGCGGCCGCGGGCTCCTTGCCCCGCAGGGCTGGGGGGGCTGGATGAGAACTGGGGCCTTTCCCGGGTTCGTCGTGGGGCCTGGAGGGCGAGGGCCGGACTGCATCCCTGAGCCTGCCCCTCGGTCCGGCCCGCCGGGGCATTGCCGCCCCTGGGGCCCGGCCTCGCCCTTGTGTCCCAGCGGCCTGTGTTCTTATTCCTACGGTTGGCAGTGGGGG
>NW_004567170.1:11210-12111 GCF_000260355.1 Condylura cristata | reverse complement strand
CTGGGGGGGCTGGGGAGGGGCGCGGGCGGCGTGCGGCCTTCGTCAGAGACCGGCGGCTGGGTCACGGCCCGTTCCCCTGCTGGCGGAGGCCTCGTCTCCATGCGGACATCCGGCCTGAGCCGTGGACGGGCCCTGCGCGAACTTGGTCCTTCCGTCCCCCGGGGGGTGCAAAGCCGGGCCGACGAGTCCCTGCAGGGCCCTGGGGCGCCGTCCCTGCAGACGCCCCTCGGCTGGTTCTGCAGTGACTGCTGGGTCCCCCTGCGACTCGCGGCCCCCAAGCCTGCAGCCGGGCCGGGCCTGGTTCTGCAGCGTCCTGTGCAGAGAGCCCCGCCGGCCCCTGGGGCGCCAGGGGGCCAGAGGGTGGGGCCGGAGTGGGCCCGGCCCTGGGGCAGAGTTCCGGTCGCCGCGGGCTGGACGTCCACACAGAGACCGCTGGGCTGGCTGGGCCGTGCGTCTCCCACTGGCTTGCTCTGGCCCAGCGTCTCAGGCGACGGCACAGAGCACCCCCACGGCGCCCCCGGGTGTGGGGCGCTCACAGCTGCACTTGGCTGAGGCCACCAGGACCTGTGGGGTGTGGGTGTGGGGGGCCCCAGGGCCTGGGCCCTCAGACGGGGTCATGCAGCCGCCCCACAGTGCCCCCACAGGCCGGTTCGCCCTCCCACGAGGTGACATGAAGTGCTGTGGTATGGGGGGGCCTGTTGTCTCGACCTGTGGGCGCCCCGAGGCTGGGGTCCGTCGCTTTCAATAAAGAGCAGCTTTACTTCAGCCACGTGCCGGAGACGGGGTGTCCGTGGGCCGTGTGTCAGCGGCGATGAAGGGTGCTCTGGGGCAGGGGAGCCCCGCTGCCCGCCGCTGAGGAGCCCCACTGACTGGAGACAACGGAGCTTTGCGTGGGGAGCCC
>NW_004567170.1:10424-10939 GCF_000260355.1 Condylura cristata | reverse complement strand
TGAGGGGCCGGACTGCAGGGCGGGCAGCAGCCGCGGGTGCCAGGCCGTGTGCACTGCAGCCTCTGGGCGCCGGGCGCAGGCTCGGCTGTCGCCTGACGGTGCAGGTTTTGGGGACCCCACCCAGCCTAAAGGAGGCGCTGGGTGGCTGAGGAGCTGGAACAGGGGCGCGGGCTTGGCACGGCCGGGCAGGCCCGGCCAGTCGTCCCTGGAGCAGCAAGCGGAGGCTTTAGGCTTTTCTCGGGGAGATCCGGCTGAGGCAGCCCCCTAGGGGCGCCGGGCGCCCCCCCTCCGTCTCTCCCGGCAGCAGCCGCCTGGGCCAGCGCCCCAGCGGGCAGCGCCCAGGCCGTGTCTGCAGACCAAGGCGAGGGGCGACTCCTCTCTTGTCCCTTTTGCTCTTCGTGCCCGGGGGTCCCGAGACCCCCCAGCCTCCCGCACCCTTTCCCCGGCCTGACTGCAGGGAGCGCCCTGGCCCTGGCCCAGGGCAACCCCGGGGCCCTCCGGGCCGGCAGCAGCCT
>NW_004567170.1:4656-6892 GCF_000260355.1 Condylura cristata | reverse complement strand
TTTTTTTTTTTTAGATCTATTTATTTATGCACACAGAACTGGGGTACAGGCCAGAGGTGCAGGGGCAGTGAGAGGATTCACCAGAAACACAGGAGCAGAACAGGCAGATTGACTAAAGTACACTGCAAGCTGAGGATATTTCAGAAAGTCACTGCGACAGATGCAATGGGCGAAGACATGGAGAAACGGAGGCCCTGACTAAATAATGTCCACATCAGAGAATTGGTAGTCACCATCATAATAACACTTATGATGCACAAGCCCACATCCGCCGTCTACTGGACGACGGTCTGATGTAAGATCAAGGGAGGCTCTCCTGCCCTGTGATGCAGCACCAGGCTGGCACCTGGCCGAACCGACCGTGGATGAAACGCGCCATGCGTTTTTCTCATCAGAGATTTCTGTTTTTCTCAGGCACAGGTTTGCATGGTGTCATTTTCCCCCCAATTATTGCTTTTGGAAAACTTACAAGGAAGCGTATCTCAGCAGGTTTTTTCTCATCAGAGACAAGTGTTTTCCTCAGACACTGGTTCCCAAGGGGCATAATTACTCAGGCTTTGTGTTTCTCATACTTATGATGATGCATATATCCACAAGTTTTTATCCTCAGAGACCTGTGTTTTCCTCAGATACTGGTTTCCAAGGTGTCATTGTTCCTAAGAATTTGTGTTTCTGACACTTATGATGGAGGTTATCTCCACAGTTTTTTCTCCTCAGAGACCTACATTTTCTTCAGACACTGGTTCCCAAGGTGACACTTTTCCTCAGATTTTGTGTTTCTGACACTTATGATGAAATTTATCTCCCTGACACTTATGACAAAGGTTACCTCCAATGGTTTTTCTGCTCAGAGATCTGCATTTTCATCAGACTCTGGTTCCCAATGTGTCACTTCTCAGATTTGTCTTTTGGAATAATTATGAGGAAGTTATCTCCACAACTTCTTCTCTTCAGAGACCTGGTTTTCCTCAGACACTGGTTCCTAGACGTGTCATTTTCCCTCAGATTTTGCGTTTCTGACACTTATGACAGAAAATCTCCACAGGTATTTCATCTCAGAGACCTATGTTTTCCTCAGACACTGGTACCCATGGTGACATTTTCCTCAATTTTGCGTTTCTGACACAGATGACATCGAAAAGTTCGTTTTCCTCAGACACTGGCTCACAAGGTATCAATTTTACTCATATTTTGCATTTTGAAACTTATGAAGAAGTGTATCTCCGCAGGTTTTTTGCCTCAGAGACCTGCGTTTTCTTCAGACACTTTTCCCGATTGTCATTATTCCTCAGATTTTGTGTTTATGATATTTATGATGAAGATTCTCCCCAGAGATCTTTCTCCTCAAGACCTGCATTTTCCTCAGACACTGGCTTGCATGGTGTCATTTTCCCTCAGATATGGCTTTTGGAACACTTATGAGGAAGCGTATCTCCACAGGTTTTTCTCCTCACAAACAAGTATTTTCCTCAGACACTGGGGTCCAAGAGGCACATTTACTCAGATTTTGCATTTCTCACACTTATGACGAAGTTTATCTCCCTGACACTTGTCGTGAAGGTTACCTCCACAGGTTTTTCGGCTCCGAGACCTGGGTTTTCCTCAGAAAGTGGTTGCCTAGGTTCCACTTTTCCTCAGAATTGATGTTTTCAAACACTTATGAGCAAGCGTATCTTCACATGTTTTTCTCATCAGAAACCCGCGTTTCCTCAGAAAGTAGAGCCAATGTGTCACTTTCCTCAGAATTTGCATTTTGGAACTCTTATGAAAAAATGTGTCCACAATATTTGTCCCAGAGACCTAAGTTTTCCTCAGAGACTGGTTCAGAAGGTGTCACTTTTCCTCAGATTTTGTGTTTTGGATCACTTAAGAGGTAGTGTATCTCCACAGGTTTTTATTCACCAGAGACCTGCGTTTTCCTCAGAAAGTGGTTGATGAGGTATCACTTTTCCTCAGATTTTACATTTTGGATCAGTAACGAACAAGAAAAGCTACTCAGTTTTTTTCTCTAGAGAACATTTTCCTCAGTAATGGGTTGCCCAGGTGTTACTTTTCCTGAATCTTGCGTTTTGGAACTCTTATGAGGAATTGTATCTCCATAGATCCCAGAGGAAGTGTACCTCCACTGGTTTTTCTAGCCAGAAACCCACGAGACCTGCGTTTTCCTGAGAAACTGGCTGCCAAGGAATCACTTTTCCTCAGATTTTGCATTTTTCAACTCTTATGAGGAAGTGTA
>NW_004567170.1:1509-3998 GCF_000260355.1 Condylura cristata | reverse complement strand
CAGACACTGGTTCCCAAGGTGCACATTTCCTCAGATTTTGCTTTTTGAATACTTAAGAGGCATCATATCCTCATGGTTTTTCTCTCAGAGACCTCTGTTTTCTTCAGAAACTAGTTGCTCACCTGTCACTTTTTCTCACATTTTGCGTTTTGGAACACTCACGAGGAATCGTATCTCCACAGGGATTTCTCACTCGAGACCTGTGTTTTTCTCAGCCACTGGTTGCCAAGGAGTCACTTTTCCTCAGATGTTGTGTTTTCGAACACTTACGAGGAAGTGTATCTCTGTGGGTATTTCTCCTCAGAGACCTCAGTTTTCCTCAGAAACTGGTTGCTCATGTGTCACTTACCCTCAGATTTTGCTTTTTGGAACACTTATGAGCAATCATATCTCCACTGGTATTTCTCATATGAGACCTCCGTTTTCCTCAGAAACTGGTTGCCAAGGAGTCACTTTCCTCAGATTTTGTGTTTTCGAGTACTTATCTGCATTGTATCTTTGCAGGTATTTCTCCTCATAGACTTGCGTTTTCCTCAGCAACTGGTTTAGAAGTTTTCACTTTTTCTCTGATTTTGCTTTTTGAAACACTTAGGAGGAATCGTATATCCACAGGTATTTCTCATAAAGAGACATGCGTTTTCCTCAGACATTGGAAGACAGTGAGCCACTTTTCCTCAGATTGTGCATTTTGGAACACTTGTGAGGTAGATTATCTCTACAGGTTTTTTCCCCACAGAGACCTGGGTTTTCCTCAGAAACTGATTGCTGAGCAGTCACATTTCCTCAGATTTTGCATTTTCCAACACTTATGAGGAAGTGTATCTCCACAGGTTTTTCTCCTGAGAGACCTGCGGTTTCTTCAGTAACTGGTTTAGAAAGTATCACTTTTCCTCAGATTTTGCATTTGGGAAATCTTACGAGGAATCATAACTCCACAGTTTTTCTCCTGTGATGCCTGCATTTTCCTCAGAAACTGGTTTAGCTGGTGTCACTTTTCCTCAGATTTTGCGTTTTGGAACAATTAGGTAGAATCATATCTCCATGGTTTTTCTCCTCAGAGACCTCTGTTTACCTTAGAAACTGGTTAAGATGTCACATTTCCTCCAGTTTTGCATTTTGGAACATTTATGTGGTATCACATCTCCACGGGTATTTTTCATATTGTTACAGGATATCCCAGAGTGAACTTGAGCTGCCTGTCAGTGGGTTCTCATCCCTGCGCTAAAAATGTAATTTTCTGCAGGCACACACAAAAAGGGTAATGGGTTTATTTACAGAAAGGGGAAAGGAAAAGGGAACAACCCAGGGAAAGAGAGAGGGATACAGATTAACTGGAATATCTTACCAGCTCAGCTAACTTGGAACTCTAATCAGAAAATAATGCTGCTAGCCTCCAGTCACACAGTCTCAGATCCGTTGCTCCATAGAGGGAGAGAACCGTTACTTCTCCAGCATGACAGTTGGAAAACTCAACTGCTATCTATTTATTCCCCAAAGTCCCAGAATGCCTCAGCTCTGCCCTTAGATCCTCAAAATTCTCTCCTTGGTTCTGCTGGAATTGTAGTTTCCCAATCACTGGAGTAGGGGGTGGAATCCAGAAAGGTGGAGTAGAGTCGGAGTCTGCCAAACTCTTCAGATTTCTTTTAGGACATCTTTTCCCTTAACAATCTGAGACCTGTGTGTTCCTCAGAAACTGGTTGCCAAGGAGTCACTTTTCCACAGACTTTGTGTTTTCAAACACTTATGAGTAAGTGTATCTCTGCAGGTGTTTTCCCACAGAGACCTGCGTTTTCCTCAGTAACTGGTTTAGAAGGTATCACTTTTCCTAGATTTTGCATTTTGGAACAATTAGGAAGAATCGTATCTCCATTGGTATTTCTCATTAGAGACCTGTGTTTTCCTCAGAAACAGGTTGCCAAGGAGTAAATTTTCCTCTGATTTTGTGTTTTTCAACACTAATGAAGATATGCATCTCCATGATTTTTCTCCTGAGAAACCTGCATTTACCTCAGAAACTGGTTTAGAAAGTGTCACTTTTCCTCAGATTTCTTGTTTTGGAACACTTATGAAAAGGTCTATCTCTACAGGTTTTTCCTCCTCAGACACCTGGGCTTTCCTCAAAAAGTGGTTGCTAAGGTGTCACATTTCCTCAGATTTAGCATTTTGAAGCACTTATGAGAAAATGTATCTCCACGGTTTTTCTCCTGAGAGACCTGCATTTTCCTCGGAAACTGGTTTAGAAGGCGTCACTTTTCATCAAAGTTTGCATTTTGGAATACTTAGGAGGAATTGTATCTCCACATGTTTTTTTTTTTTTTTCCTCAGAGACCTGTATTTTCCTCATAAACTGGTTGCCAATGAGGCACTTTTCCTCCAATTTTGTGGTTTTGAACATGTATGAGGAATCATACCTCCACAGTTTTTCTCCTCAGAGTCCTCCATTGTCCTCAGAAAATGGTTGCTAACATGTCACTTTTCCTGAGATTTTG
>NW_004567170.1:0-578 GCF_000260355.1 Condylura cristata | reverse complement strand
TCCGTCTAAGACCCTTATGACGAACTGAAATTCTCTACAGGATTTTCCTTCAGAGACTTGCATTTTCCTCAAACACTGGGGTTCCCAAAGTGTCACCCTCAGATTTTGCTTCTCACAACACAACAAAATGACTGGAGTTTTCTGAGACCTGCATTTTCCTCAGACACTGGTTTGCAAAGTGTCACTTTCCCTCAGATTTTGCATCTCAGACATGAACAGTATGTATTTCTCCTCACATTACACCCCACCCCGGGACATGTGTTTTCTTCTGACATGGGTTTCCTTATAGTTATTTTTCCTCAGATTTTCTGTCTCAGACCCTTATGATGAACTGAAATTCTCTACAGGACTTTCCTTCAGAGACTTGCATTTTCCACAGATACTGATTCCCAAGTGTCGCTTTTCCTCGATTTTGCAACTCATACCCTTATGACGAACTGAAATTCTCTAGTGAATTTTTTCTTCCTGTTTTCTTCCTCAGAAACAGGTTCCTAAAGCCTCACATTTCCCTGATTTTTCATCTCAGACGTTTGTGCCAAATAGTCATTCTCCAGAGGATATTTTTCCTCAGAGACCTG
>NW_004567169.1:651111-652274 GCF_000260355.1 Condylura cristata | reverse complement strand
CGGGACCCGCAGCCGTGTTGGGGAGGCGGGGGCAGGCTGCACGGCGGCACTGCGGGTCGTCCAGCCCTTCGCTGGGGTGGGCTCCGCAGGGCTGGGGCCCGGACGGGGGTCTCGGCCCCAGGGGCCCTCCGGGAGGCCTGGCTCGCTGGTCGCCGGGGAACGAGGCCGCAGGGCCACTCAGGCCTGAACAGGGCAGGCAGGACCCGGACTCGGCAGGCAGCAGATCCACTGACCCAGGTGCTGCCCGAGACGGACACGGGGGCCTGGGGCGTCAGAAAGGCCTGGCGGTGGCCCTCCGCGGAGGGCCTCCAGTTGGGGGCTCGGGGGAGAGCCCCCGGAGGCCTGGGCACACCCGACCCCACAGCCGGCCAGTGTGGCCCAGGGAGGGCCAGGCCAGCGGCCGCGGTGAGGGGAAGGCGCGGGTGAGGCCGCCTCTTGCGCTTGGCCAGAACTTTCCCGACACCCGCAAAAGCAAAGGCGTCGCAGTCAGCGGGAAATAAATAGAGGCGCCCCCGCCCCCCGCAGGTGCAGCACGGCCGGGCTCGGGGACGCTAGTCTGCGGCAGGTGCCCACACGCCCGCGCAGCAGGGGGAGACCAACCCCGGGTCACTGCAGGTGGGTCTGGCCCTCCTCGATTCAGATGCCCCGCGGGGCTGCGGGCCGGCCAGCTGGCGCAGGGCAGACGCCGCGCCGCGCCGGACAGCTCCCGGCCCACGCCGCTGCCCCGGCCAGGCACCCCGCCCTCCCAGTGCCAGTCCCGCCACCACCCCAGCAGCGGAGACCCCAAAGGCTCAGGCTGCAGGGCCACACCCTGGCGCTGGCTGCACCCCATCCCCGGAGGGGGCGAGTCCCCACCACCCCTCACCCGCAGTGCTGACTGGCCCTGCTCGAGGTGGGGGTGGCAAGCGCAGGCCGCGTGGCCGGCACCCACTGGACAGAGGCGGCCCTGCCCGGTCGCTGCGCCCAGCGCCGCGATGAGTGACGCGCGGGACTCCTCGCGGGTCTGGCCCCACCGCACCCCGCGGGCTTCCCGCCAGGTCCCCGCCGCTGCTGGCCAGTGCCCACCATTGTTGGGAGCGGGAGGGGCACTCTGCGGAGCGCAAGGCCCGGCAGGCCCGCACGGGCTGTCCTGCAGCGCCACCGCGTGGCCGTCGCGGGACCCG
>NW_004567169.1:642266-642837 GCF_000260355.1 Condylura cristata | reverse complement strand
AAGGCCTGGCCCCGGGCGGCCGCTGACCGTAGGAGGCGGCAGCTCCGGGGCCAGTGTGTGCCTGGAGCCCGGCTCGGCGTGGGGCCGGCTGCCAGAGGCTCTGGGCAGGTGCCAGCAGGCTGCCCCGCCTGGCCGGGCGGTTGGGAGGGCCGGCCCAAGCCTCGGGTGCCAGCGCAGGGGAGGGGAGCCGGGCAGTGGCGCCCGCTGGCTTCCGGCGAGCTCGGCGGTTGCCCGGTGCAGTCGGCCTTGTCCACTCACCTCTTATACCAGGGTCTTGGGAGAGGCGCAGCGGGTGGCCCTGGCCTCCTGCCACTGTCCAGGCCTTGAGCCCCTGCCCACAGGAGCCTGGCGTCCACGGGGACAGTACCTGGGTCTGGGCGCTGGAAGCCACTGGGAAGCAGTAGAGGGGCCCCCGGGCGGGGGAGGGCGGCCGCACACCTGCGCCTTGCCAGGTAGCGAGCGGGGTGCGACTGCTGAGGCGGCGGGGCCGGTGACCCCACAGTGGGGGGCTCTCGTCTTGGGTGGCCAGAGCCGTGGGCCAGGCCGAGGGCGGGCGAGCGAGGGTGCGCAG
>NW_004567169.1:640276-640961 GCF_000260355.1 Condylura cristata | reverse complement strand
GGGCAGGGAGGCCGGGTGCCCGGCTCCTGGTCCACTCCGTGTTGGGGTGGGCAGCCCGCCTGGCCTCTCTGGGCCCGTGGGTGCCTCCTCGGGCAGCCCTGAGGCGGGGAGACTGGGCAGGGTGCAGGGAGCCCCGGGAGGGGCGGCGGCCCCCCGCCCTGGGCCCGCTGTCCATGCGCCATCCCTGGCCGGTCCTCCTCGGCCCGGGCTCCGGCCTCTGTCCTGCCTGCTGGCGCCTGGGGACGCCCCGGCAGCCAGGGTGCGGTGCCCGCCTCCGAGTGGGTGGCCTGTCTTCCGTGAGGGGGGGTGGGAGGCCGGGCCAGGCAGCGGGGGAGGCCTCCCCACCGGTGTCCAGCCGCCTCCGGCTATCAGAACAGCCTCCGCCGGGCCCAGCCCCGCCCCCACACAGGGTGGAGGGAAACTGCGGCGACTGACCCTGGGTGCTGACCTGGCCGCCGGCCGTGCCGGACAGGGCAGGAGCCGGCCGCGCGCAGTCCCTCGGCGTGTGGCTCTGCCACCGGGCAGCAGGCAGGGCGACCACTGGCCCTTGTCCCCGCGGCTGGGCCGACCTGGCCCAAGTTGAAAATGCTGCCACGGTCCAGGCCGGCCTGGCCCGCCCAGGACGCCCCTGCTCTCGGCCTCTGGGCCTCTGCCCCGAGGCCTGTGTGGCCGCAAGACCGGCACG
>NW_004567169.1:618735-619693 GCF_000260355.1 Condylura cristata | reverse complement strand
CTTCGCGCGGACGCCGCCGGGGGGCGCGGGGAGCCGAGTCTCTGGCCCCTGGCTCTCGGCCAGCGAGGCCGCCCCGAAGGCCTCGGGCTCACGTGGCTCGGGCGCCTCCTTGAGCACAAACTCGGGGGACTCGTAGTTCTCGGTGTCGTAGCCACTGTCCGAGGCTCGGGGCTGTCCCCTAGGGGCACCAGCTGCTGATGGGCTGAGGCCCTCACCGGCGGCGGCCCGGGTGTGCAGGGAGCCCAGGAGGTCAGGGGCCCCCACCTGCCTCTGCGGGGAGCAGACTGCCGGGGTCACATCCAGCTCCTCGGCCCAGGGGCTGGCGCTGGACAAGTCGGCAAGAGTGCTGGGAGTGGCCTCGCGGATGCCCCCAAGGGCTCTGCCCGGCGCCGCCCCCTCCGGGCGGCTGCTGCCACTGTCGGGGGCGCAGGCCCGCTCCTCCGGGACAGCTGTCAGGCTGCCACCGGCAGGTGGGGCGGGCAGTGTGGTAGGGGTGCTGGCCCTCTCAGCGGGAAGGGGCGCCCCCTCCTGGGATGGGGGTGGGGTGGAGGGAAGGGGCAGCTGGCCTCCAGGGGCACTGCCGGCCTCCTCAGCGAGTCTGGGCTCTGCCCCTGGGCTCTCACCCCCAGCGGCAGGGGCCGTGACCAGGCCAGCGGCAGGCATGAAGCCCTCCGCTGATGGGCACTGTGGGTGCTGGGCAAGGCCACAGCCCGGCTGGGTGCAGGGGGAGGCCACCTGCAGCCCAAGGAGAGGCTCCCCGGGGTCCTCGGGGGCCAGGGGGTGGCCCAGCTCCGGGCCAGCGGTGCGGCCGGTGCTGTTGTTGGCGGACACGTTGGAGGTCCAGCATGGGTGCTGGGCAGTCCTGCGCGCCTCGGCCTCGCCCAGATCCTCCCCACCCGGGGAGGCCCCTGAGGGGGGCGTGCTCAGGGGGTCTTCGCAAAAGGGGGGGCAGAAGGCC
>NW_004567169.1:613969-614656 GCF_000260355.1 Condylura cristata | reverse complement strand
AGAGCCCCGTGAGGCCGTTCGGGGAGCCCACCCCACCCCAGCCCGAGGGCACCTACCCGGGCCATCCGCTTGGTGCCCTGGACCTTGGCCCTGGGGCGCAGTCCGCCGGCTCCTTAAGAGCCTGGCCCGGCAGCCCAACAGGCCACACCTGGCCAGGCTGCTATTTTGAAATGGGGCCGCCACACCCGTCCACGTGGAGACCCCCCCACGGGTCCGGAGCACAGTCCTGGGCCAGAGTCTCCCATGCCCCGGCCCCCAGGAGCAGCGCCTCGGGCCGGCCACGCCCACTCCTGTTTCGGCCACACCTGCTGCTCGACCCGGCGCCGGCCAGCGGGACCGAGGCCTGGGGTGGGGGACCCCAACCCCGCCGCCTGCTCCAGGCAGCGTCCGAGCGTGAGCACCGTGGACCAGGCCCCAGGCCTGCGGACACCCCCAGGGCTGGAGTCCCCGGGGTCCAGACCGCCACACGCGGGGCCCATTACCTGGCGCTGCCCCCGGGGCCCCCCGTGTGCGGCGTGGACACAGCGGGCCAGCAGGTAGCACAGGGTGAGCATGCCCAGCTCGCAGGCACCCGCGGGCGCTGCTGGAGTGTCCGGCACCGAGTCCCCGGGGCGGTGAGGGGCAGGGGCCGCGCAGGCCTGTGCGCTCCCGCCTCCAGGGGGCCCCCCAGGCGCCGCCCACCCTGCC
>NW_004567169.1:610719-612944 GCF_000260355.1 Condylura cristata | reverse complement strand
CACTCCCCGGGGCCGGTGTGTCCAGCCGCCCGTTCCTGAGTGGTCACCAGGGCCTCCGGCGGCTCCTGTCCTGAGGGCAGGGGGCTCCCTCTGCAGCCCTGGGCCAGTCCCACCGGGTTGGGACCCCAACACACAGCAGGGCCTCAGGCTCCGGCCCGAGGGGACCCGCTGCCCACCCCTGCCAGGCACAGCAGCCGGCTCCGGAGGGGCCCGGCCGCCTCTGCGCCCAGCAGTGGCTGTCCAGTCTGCCCGCCGGCAGCCAGAGCAAGCGTCCCGGCGAGCAGAGCAGACCCCGCGTCCCCCACATGGAGTCCAGGGACGATGCAGGGACAGAGATGGGATGCGGAGGACAGGCGGCCACTCTGGGGGCGGCACAAAGGACATGGGCCGGGCTGTGGGGCCCCCGTCCCCTCAGGCCGCCTCTCTGGCCTCCCACGCGTCCAGCCCGGCCGGGACGCCGCACTGCCCCACCAGCTCTTCTAGGCGCCGTCCGGGTCAGGGTGCCCCGACCCCCACGGCACCCCAGCCCCACAGAGGCCGCGGGCCCCGCCACGGCTGTGCCTCAGTTTCCCCACTCAGCTGGGCTGGGCCTCGCTGCAGCTCCATTCACAGCGACTCGGAGTCGAGCCGCCTCGGACTCGTCCGCGAGGAGTGACCGCCGAGGGGCCGGGCCGGCAGGGCTGGGCGCGAGCCACTCCTCAGGCGCACTGAGCCTGCCAGGCCCGCCCCGACGGTCAGCCAGCCTGTGCGGCCCGAGGCGGACGCCTCCCGCAGACCGGGGTGCCCCAGGCAGCTCCCCGCCGCCCGCCATCTCCCAGCACTCTCTGCCCCACACCCCCGCCCAGCACCCCGCCGGGCCCTGGTCCCAGGGCCGCACTCGGGAGCCCCCACTGTTCACAGGGGGCCGCCGCCTCCCCCAGCCAGCGCCCCCCCCGGGACCCACTTTGCTGGGTGGACGGCCAGCCCCACCCACCTCCCGCCTGCGCCCACCTGCCCGGCCACACCAGTGCCCGCCTGCTGAGCTCCTTCAGGTCCCCAGGGGGTCATTTCTGGCCCAGACCAGAAGCCCTGGTATCCCCCAGTGCAGCTAAGGCCCCCGACTCAGGGGGGCTGGACGCCCTCCGGGAAACACACCCGGGGCCAGCCAGCCGCAGCCCCCTAGGACCCTGGCCTTGTATGCCCAGCGGAAGCCCCGCCCCGCCCCGCGGAAGCCCCGCCCCACCCAGGCCCCGTCCACCCAGGCCCCGCCCAGCCCCTTGGCCATCTAGCTCCAGCCTCACCCTGGGCTCGGCCCTCCGGGCTCCACACAGGAGGGGGGGACCCGCAGGCGGGTGGGGCCCTGAGGACGCCCTGCCCCGCCCCGCGGTGACACAACAGGATCCCGCCCAGGAAGGACCTCATGCAACAGGGGCGTGCCGGGAGGCGCCCCACCGCGACCGACCCCTCCTGCACCGGCTGGAGCGAGCGGCAGGGTTCTGCGGGCCCCAGCGGAAGCAAAGAGGGGGCCCAGCGCCCCCCACCCCCAGGCCGGGGCCAGAGCCCTCTGTGCGTCCAGAGCTCCCATGGCCGCGCACGGCCGCCCTGTCGCCTTTCTCCGCACAGGCCCCTCTACAGGAAGCCCCAAGTGCCACACTCAGGGGAGCTGGTAGTAGAGGGTGGCGGTCCCCACTGGACCCCCAGTATTCCAGGTGGGGACACTGAGGCACGTCCTACCTAGAACCCGGCTCTGGACAGGGAGGTGCTCTGGCTCCACCCTGGCAAGCAGGGGGTCCGAGGGGCGTCATTGGGGGCCCCACACCCCGGATCTGCCAGGCCCCCCACAGCCCTCGCAGCGCCCCCAACCTGCCGGACCCCCCAGAGTCCTGCTCTAAGTGCGGGGCGCCCGGTGCCACGAGCAGGAATGAGAGCACGCAGGGGGCCCCGGTCATCGGACAGGGGGAGGCAGCGTGAATGAGCACGGGCGCCGGCCAGCCAAGGTGGGGCCTGGGGGACAGCACTGACCACAGTCAAGGCCCCAGGACACGCGCCGACTGGCCAGGCCCAAGCCACCAGCCCAGGACGCGACCGTGGCCGTCAGGCCCTAGTGCTGGGGCCCTTGGAGTGCCCCGGGGCAGAGGGCCGGCCCAGCTGGCCATGGTCGTGCGGTGACGCCGCGGCCCCCAGACCTGGTCGCAGGCTGTCACTGGAGGCCAGCGCCCGCCTGGTGAGAGGCTTGTGGAGGCAGG
>NW_004567169.1:607263-610033 GCF_000260355.1 Condylura cristata | reverse complement strand
GGCCAAGTGCCCTCCAGGCGGGACCAGCGCAAGCAGCCAACAGCGCGCAGGGGCTGGCCCCTGGGCACCAGCTGTTGGGGGGTGGGCAGGAGCCCGCCCGCCCCTGAGCCAGCCCCCCGGGACTTGGCGCTCCCTCTGGGGCCCCTGGAAGCCAGGGCCAGGCCGGGGTGGCCAAGTCAGTCACTCGGCGGTGGGGGCCGCAGAGAGGTCGGCAGCCTGGACCCTCGGCCTGGACTGCGTCACCTGTGGGCCACGGGGCGCGCCCCCCTCTGTCTGGCCCTGCGCCCTGCACGGGTACCACAGGCACGCTGCACCCAGCGGCACTGGCACCGACCCAGCCGCCCCGACTCCGCAGGGCTCCCCGGGCTGGGCACTGGGCACATGAGACCCAGGGCGGCCCCTTCCCAGGCCCGCACGGACAGGGCCCCCGGGGCGGCGCCAGCCCAGGCTCCCACCGCCCCGGGCGGCTACCAGGGTCCCACGCGGTGGCCATGTCCTGGAGCTGACCTCGCTGCCCGTGACAGGTGGCCCAGGCCTGCCCTGTCCAGCGTGACCTCACGCCCTGCCCGGGCCCGGCTGACCCCCAGCCCACATACCAGGCCCCGGGCATGTCCCACGCGGCTCGGCTGCTGGGCCACCCGGGACCCTCGGGCACCGCCTCCCCTGACCCCGCGACCCGGCCCCAGCAGAGGGGACCCGGCGGCCGCCCCCCGCGCAGCCGGACAGGCAGCGGGAGTGGCCCGGCCGGGCATCCGCCGTCTCACTTCCTCCATCGCTTCCTCTGGGGGCGGGAAGCCGGTGCGGTCTGCGGCTCCTCTGTGGGGTGCGGGGGCCGCTGCCAGGCCCGGGTGCCCGGCGCCCCAAGTGGCCGCCGTCAGGGCGTCACTGGCAGGTCTGGGTGCAGGCTGGTGGGAGGAGGCCACAGGCCAGGCCCCGTGAGCCCAGAGCCGCCCGGCAGGGCCCTGCACGCCGTGGCGCCCGGCCTGGCCCTGCCACCCTCTGCCTCCTCTTGCCAGGACCCGCCGCTGGCCGGGAGAACAGAGCTAGAGCGCCCGGCGGACGCGAGGGGCTGCCCGGGCCCGCGCCAGCGAAGGGCAGGGCGGGGGGACACACGGGCCTGCAGGCTGAGGGACAAGCTCCAGTTGGCAGCGGGCACAGCCCTGGGCGGGCCCTGGGTGGGCCAGCTGGGGGGCACAGGCGACCCCCCCAGGACGTGGCCCCACCCCGAACACACACCACCCCGCCCCTCCCCAGGGCCAGGCCCTCCAGGGCACCTTCAGGAGGGCCGTGTGTGGGGCCACCGGGAAGGGCTGAGGGCCCCGGGCCGGACCCCAGGCGAGGAGGAGGCGGGGAGAGACCCTCCCGAAGCCAGCCCGAAGTCCCCTGCGAGTGGTGGGCAGGGCCCGCCCGTGCGTGCCTGAGGCCGCGTCTGTGACGGGCATGGGTGTCAGCCCCTCGGACTGGCCCGGCCTGGCTTCCAGAACACGCCCCAGGGCACAGAGATGGTCGCCAGGAGAGGGTGTCCCCGCCTTCCCCACAGGGCACGCAAGGACGCGGCCCGGCCCACTCAGAAGCTGGGGGACGTCGTTGGCCAATTCCGGGGCAGCCTGGGCTGGCCCCACAGATGCCAGCTGGCAGCAGAGCCCAGGGTGCCCCCTGCCTGGCCTGGCCTGCGGCCTCCATCTGCACTGCCCACTCCAGGGTGGTCCCCGGCCAGGCAAGGTCACCATCAGACACCCCTGCCCAGCCAGGCCAGCGGGCCTGCCTCCCTGGGAGCACCAGTCACCCTCAGTTCTGGGGCGGCACCCCCTGCCCGCCAGCCCCCAGGCCAGGCGTCCAGGCCAGCTGCCCGCCCCACAGACCCGCGCACACCCTGCAGCGGCACCCATGCGCGGGGCCAGCCTGGGGGCCACTCCGGCCAGCAGAAGAAGGCTGGGCTCCGGGCAGGTGGACGCCTGCTTCCCTGCCCACGGCCTCCAGCGGGCCACTGCCCCGCCCGCAGGCACCTTGTAATCAGACAGAGGCACGGGGGGGGGGGGGCAGGGCGCTGGTCTGAGGCCGGGTCCCAGGCAGGGTGACTCTGTCTGGCCCGAGGGGGCGCAGTCCCGGGGGCCCCACACCCCCACCAACAGCGCCGATGCCCGGCACCATCTGGACAGCTGTCCCTGGGGTGGGGGGGGGCTGGGGCTGTTCAACACGGCCACGCCGGCCTGTGGGGCCGAGGGGACTGGACACTCTCAGCCCAGCAGGCCGACCTGCCCAGCCCTCGTCCGCGGGAGCAGGTGCCCCGGCAGGAGTGGGGGTCCAGGGCCTGCTCCAGGGAGGGCTGGACACCCACCAGGCCGGGCCGGAAGCCCGTGGCCTGGCGGCTCCGGTGGGGGACGGGGCAGCGGGCATCCTCGGCCTGCGGGTGTCAGGTGCAGGCCCAGCTGCCCGGTTCCCTCAGCCCGCCTGCCGCCACGGGGTGGGGCCAGCGGCCCCGGGGCGGGCCTGCTGCTGAGCCGCCCGCCTGGAGGGTGAGCGCCCGGCCCGGAGCCAGCTGGACAGTGCCACTTGGCCCCCTGCCATCGGGGGTCTGGGCACCCACCCAGCGTAGCTCTTCTGGGGCTCAGCCGGGCTGGCCGCGGTTCCACCGCCCCACGCAGGCTGCAGGGCTTCCCAGACGGCCCCACCCTGGGGGCGTCCTGTGCCAAGGCCCTGGACTGGCAGGCGGCCCCCGTGGGCCAGGACCCCCACCCAGTGCCCTCACGCGCCTCCCGGGGGCCGGCCT
>NW_004567169.1:603265-606137 GCF_000260355.1 Condylura cristata | reverse complement strand
CGGGGTCCGAGCGCTGCTGCCCGGCTTGGTCGCGCCCGGGCGCCTGTTGTGGCCGCAGGAGCAGGCCTGGGGCTGGAGGACGTCGTGCTCCCCGACCGGGGACTGCCGCACCAAGCTGTGGCCACGGGCAGCGGAGGGAGGGAAGGGCCGCGGGGCGCCACGCCCTGTGCTGGGGCTCCCCCTCCCTCTGCACCCCCCTCCCGGCCCAGCGCCTGACCCTTGGAAATTTCACAGGAACCTGGATCTGCTGCTCCCCAGGGTGCCGACCGCAGAGCTGGGGTGCCCTAGCGAGCAGTCTCCCGAGAAGCAGCACCCCCCGGGGCTGGGGCCCGGCCAGAGGAGGTCTGGAAGCAGGACCCAGCCCTGGCCACTGCTGCCCCCGGGGCGAGGAGGCCCGGCCAGGTCTGGGCGGCGGTGGCCAGCATGAGTGAGGCCCCAGGCCCCAAAGGCTCGGCCGTCGGCCACTGGCTGACACAGACACGCTGGGTGGGGCGACTGCCCGGAAAGGGGACCCCAGCCCCACACCGGCCTGTGACAGGGTGGGGCCCACCGGCTAGGACACGACCACACGGGCTCTCGTGGGGATGGTGGAATGTTCTGGAATTGGGTAGCGGAGGGGCGGCTGCCCTGAGTGCTTGAAGCCCTGCTCGGTGCACTGAGCCTCAGAGTGACCGAGGAAACTCCCCGATGAGCAAAGCCGCGAGGCCGAGCCGGGAGGAGTGGACGGGGCTGCCTGCGGCCTGCGAGGGCGGGCGGGGACCCGCGGCCTGGCCGGGGCCTCCTGCGCCCCTCTGCGCGGGAAGGACCGGCCGCACCTGCGTCCCCTGCGGTGACAGACCACCCAGCATCTCTGCACCCACGGCTGCCCCTTGCCACGCTGGCACCATGGTGCGAGGCCAGGGCGCCCACACACGCCCAGGTCCACCCAGCCCTTCCTCCGCCACCTGGGCCACGGCCCCAGCTGGCCAGGCCAGGCCAGCCGCAGCCAGGCCCGCACAGGCACTGTAGGCTCAGCTGCGGGGTCCAGGGGCTGCGGGTCAGTCTGCCCAGGTAGGGTGGACGTGCCTGTGCCAGGGAGCCCCAGGACAGCCCGGCCAGCGGAGGCCCCAGTGGGCAGGGCTGCTGTGGCCTGGGCAGGCAGGTGAAGGCCACAGCCCAGCAGGGAGCAGCCAGGTGAGCCTGGGGAGGGCTCACACAGGACGGGGCCAGGCGGCACGGCCTGGGGATGGCCGTGTGGGGGGCGGCAGGGAAACAGGGCTCTGGGGACGAGTCCGGGGTGTCCGGAAGCCCCTGCACCTTCGGGGGCACCCAGGATTCAGCAGTGCCAGGACACGTGGGGGCTCGTAGCCAGAAGGGCAAGCCCACAGTGAAGTGCAGGCGCGGTGGGGCGGGAGCTGTGTCCACTTGCTCTGCAGACAGGACCAGGCCCTGGCTCTCCAGGCTGGCCCTGCAGAACGCACCCAAGACTCCGGGGTAGGAGTGGGGAACTGGAGACTCCGTTCAGGAAGTCCTCGACCCCAGCGTGGCCCCGTGACCTTGCGACCCAGGAAAAAGCCACCTGGCTTCCCTCCTTGGGGGAGTGTGTTCCAGAAGGCGCTCCCCCGCGAACTTTGGGCAGGGCCAGGTAGCCTCTGAAGTCGCTGCTTTGCGAGAGCTCCAGAACTGCCCCCGGACAGCAGCTGCGATGGCCAGCGGTCACAGGCACCCCAGGAGGGGCGCAGGATGGCAGGACCGCCGCTGGCCCCTGCCCAGCACAGACCCTGGGGAGGCCGGGCTGAGCACCTGGCAGCCCACTGGACACCGGCTATCTGCCTGGCCCTGACCCAGGGCATTCCCTCCACCGCCCAGGCAGCTGGCCACCCACCAGGCAGGCCGAGGCCGCGATGCAGGCGTCCGACCTGACGGAGGGCTGACTTGGTGGTGGGCCCAGCTGGGGGCTCCCCTGGCCCCACGCTCTCCAGACTCACCCCACCACTGCATGGGCTCCCCGCGCCAGTGCACACCCATTGCCTGAGGCTCCCAGCCACCCACAGTGGACACCAACACCCCCAACTTACAGAACGGGAAATCTCAGAACACTGGGGAGTCACTGGGGAGTCAGGGGCTGGGCGCTGGGGGTGGGGGTCACTGGGCTGGGGCAGCCACAGCTTTTAGAAGGGCCCAGCTGGCTCAGGAGAAGATCAGATGGAGGAGAGTGTGGGGGCCGGCGGGGGGAGACCGGCCTTCGCAGACCTCCTGCTCCTCCAGGGCCTGGGTCAGCCTGCCACACACCCACCCTCCCTGCCTCCCGCGGCCGCCCAGGGCAGCAGGCGGAGATGGCCCCAGGGGTCACGGGAGCCCCGGCTCGGGCCTGACTTACAGACCCCCAGAGCGGGGTGCTCCCCATCCGGCTGCAGGCCGCGTGCACAGACGCGGCGAGTGACGCGCCTTCTGTCTCCTGTGGCTATGGGCCCAGTCGGCCGCCGAGGGCCAGGGCCACGCCGGTCCTGCATGTGCCCAAGGAGAGGCCAGCACAGGGTGGACACAGCACGTTGGAAAACGGAAGAAAAGCAGCCTGAATGAATGAGCCGTCTGTCTGTGGGTGGTAGGAGCCGTGGGGGTGCGGGAAGCAGATGGGGCCGGCGCTGGGAGCCCCCGGAGCCCTCCGCCCCGTCCCTACCTCTCCTGGGCTCAGGGGTCCCTCCGCCAAGCTCACCCCGCAGGAGCCCCTGCCCCAGCCTGTGGCCTCCAGGCCACCAGGGTCCAGTAGAGCAGACTCAGCTCTGGACGCTGCCACCCCAGGGTGTGGCCTAGTGGGGCCCAAGCAGGCCCTGAGCTCGCAGGAGCCTCCAGGGCTTGCACCTACCCTCTGCCCTGCTCTTCCTGGGGCTCA
>NW_004567169.1:600571-602708 GCF_000260355.1 Condylura cristata | reverse complement strand
CCCAGGCCCCGCCCCGCGGGAGCCCCGCCCCCGGCGCAGTGAGCCCTGGTGGGTATGGTGCGAGGTGGTGGCCCGGTTCTCCCACCTCCTTGCCCCAGGGGCTGGTCCTAGGGCTGGTCGCAGGCGCCTCAGGCTCCAAAGGCCCACGTGGCCTGCAGGCCAAGCTGTAGGGTGGTGACCTCGAGCAAGACCCTGGGCTGGACAGCTGAGCCCCGGGTGGTGGCCGCCAGGGCCAGTGAGCCTGATCCACACAGCCCCTCACCCCTCACCTTGCCAAAGCACCAGCCCCCAGTCCACCACCACCGCTTGCCCGGACCACCAGAGGGACCCGAAAGGGCCTGCATCCCCGCCGCAGTCCCGCAGCCCGCAGAGCAGGGGACTTCCAGCCCCCCACCTGGGGCACAGCAGTGCCCTTCGGCCCCTCGGGGCCCTTCTCACCACACAGTCGGGCGCAGGCAGGGCCTGCAGGGCGGAGGCGGCGGTGTAAACCCGAAACGCCGCCCATCAGGACAGGTGACCTTTATTGCGGGTGAAGGCGTGCTAGGGCACAGCCCGCAGCCCATGCAGGAAGGGACAGCTGAGCGCGTGGGCGCCAGCCAGCCGGCCGAGGCTGCGCGCAGCCCAGTCGGGTGTGCAGGCCCCGCCGGGGCTGCTGGTGTTCCCAGGAGGCAGGTCTCGCTGCCCCTCTGCTCAAGCGGGGGGGAAGGGGGTCTCCCCAGGGAGAGCGGGGCCCACACCTCCAGGCCAGGGCCAGGGGCTGTACTCCTGCCAGTGTTTTTGTGGACACTGGGGCTCAGAATGACTGCTGCCAGATCCCGACGTCCCTGGAGGGCACGGGGATTGGACCCCCATAGGCTAGGGGACCCAGGTGACAGGAAGCCCCTCTCCAGTCAGAGGGCATGCTGGCGGGCTGGGCCCGTCCAGGCGGGTGCCGGGGCGGGAAGGTGGCCTCCATTCCTCCAGGGCAGGGCACATGAGGGAAGAAGCCCAGCGGCCTCTGGGTAGCGGGCACCGGGGGGCACAGTGCCAGGAGCTGCCCAGCGCAGCTATAGCAGGGGCCGTGCTCTGCTTGAGGCCTGGGACTGGTACCCGGCCTGTGGGGGGCTGGCCCAGGGCGGGCAGGGTCAGTACGCCCCACCGGTCGCTCCAGGGAGGGGCCTCGGGAGAGACAGGCAGGACACCCACTGAGAAACACCCTTCTTTACTGCTAGAGCTCTGCGAAGCCGTGGCCTCCGCGGAGGGCCCGTGGCCGGGGAGGGCCTGCCTGGGCCCCCAGCAGCAGGGCACATGGCGGGTCCCACGCTGCAGTCACTTGGCGCTGGGCAGTGCTCGCCTGCGCTGCTCCAGCAGCTCCTCCAAGTGGTCAGCCCTCTTCATGGCGGCCTGCAGGAAGTGAGGTCCAACAGGCACGCAGTGGGTCCAACAGGCGCGCAGTGGGTCCATCAGGCGCACAGTCAGCCCCGCCGCCCCGCCCCGCCCCACCCCCTGCCTGGCCCCCCAGCCACCAGGCACCTCATGCTGCCGGCGCAGGCTGCTCACGGCCTCCTCCTTCTTGGCCAGGGCCAGCTTCACCCTGCAGGGCACACGGGGCTTCTGTGGGGCTCCAGCCCCAGCAAGGGCCCACCCCTCCAGGGGACAGCTGGGGCACGCGTGGGCCCAGTCCACACGCACAGCCACAGAGCCCCAAGCGGGTCGGACGTCCCTGGGGGAGCTGTCCCCGCCAAGCCGGGCTGGGGGAGCCACCATGCCCATCCAGCACCAGCCGGGCCCCAGGAGCGCTGGGTGCCTGGGGAGCGGCTGGCCCGGACCTCACGGGGCTGGACCGGGAGCCGCCCCTGGGGCCTGCCCGGGCGTGCAGGCTGGCCTGCAGGGCACCTGCAGTCTGGGCCCGCCCAAGCTCCCCCCTCACCCTGCCGCGCCCACCTCCGGTGCACGGCCCCCAGCTCCGCCTGCTTCTCCCGCGTCAGCTGCTCCAGCTCCACCCGCTGCCGGGCCTGCAGCTCGGCCAGCTCGGCCCTGGCCTGCCGGGTCTCCTCCTCGGAGGCCGCCAGCCGGTCAGCGAACTCCTGCCGGAGCTGCTGGGCCAGGCCGGCCCGCTCCGCGGTCAGCTTCTCGCTCACCTGCGCGCGGGGGCGTG
>NW_004567169.1:595812-597818 GCF_000260355.1 Condylura cristata | reverse complement strand
CTGACCGTGACCTCCTTGATCTTGCGCGTTTTCTCGCTGATCCACCTCTCCCGGCGGGCCTTCTCCGCCGCGCTCATCAGCTCCTTGAGCTTCTGAATCTCCTGCCGCGAGAAGGCAGAGGCCCGGCCCCTGGCCCCAGGCTCTGGGAGGTGCCCGGCCTCCAGCCCCCCAGGGCACCCTCTGGCCCCGTCCGCGCTGCCCAGCGGCCCCCAACCCCGGCTGTCCTTACAACCCGCGGGGGCCTTTATGAACCCCCACTGCTAGAGGGGGGTGTCTGCTCTGGGAAGGTCTGGGATCCGCCGCTGCCCCAGGGAAGAGCTGCTGCTGGGGGGGCAGGGGGCGGTGTCGGGGGCCTCTGCGGGTCTGCAGCCCCTGGGGTGGGGGGCGGGCCTCACCAGCTGGTGCTGCTCCTGCACCTGCGCCAGCTGCTGCTGGTGCCTCCGGTCCCCCTGCGCCAGCTGTGCCAGCAGGGCCTCGCACTTCCCGCTCAGCGCCTTCTTGTCTTCAATCAGCTGCGGCGGGGCAGGGGTGATGGCTCTGCCGGGCCCCGGTGCCCGAGGGTGCCCCGCCCAGGACGGCCTGTGGAGGGCCCTGGGGCAGGGTGGCCCTGAACGCCCAGGGTCCACAGTGCAGCCTCTGGCACCCAGGGTGCCCCACCCCAGCCCAGAGAAGGGCGCTCCCGTCGCCCGCCAGCCCCAGACCACACCAGGCCTGGCCAGGGCTCCGCCGACCCACTTGGCCACCCACAGCTGCCAGGCAGAGCAGAGCAGAGCCAGCGAGTGCCGCGGGGCCCAGAGATGTTTCCAGAAAGGGCCCCGCGGGGGCGGCTGGGCTGAGGGTGGCTGGGAGCCCCCACTTGCGGGCCCTGGACCAGGAGCAGCCCCCCAGGAGGTGGACAACCCAGAGCCACAGGTGCTCTCCTGCCAGACACCTCCCACCAGGCCCCGGGTGGGGGGGCCCGGACCCCCGAGCAGCCCCCAAGCCCCGGGGCCCTACAGACCAGGGAGGCCAGTACTGGGGCTCACAGCCCTGCCTTTCTGCACGCTGCCTCCCGGACAAGAGCAGTGCCCAGGTCCGAGTGGCCCCGGGGTGGACCCCACGCTGGCGTCTGCCCACCTGCCCTGCCCCTGCCGGGTGGCTGGGAGCAGTTGTGGGGGACACCAGGTGGGGCAGGAACTCCCTACCCCCCAAGTGGAGGAGGCTCCCCGAAAGGACCCAGCAAGGAGGCCATGAGAAGTGCCCGCCCGGCAGGTGCTCCCTGGAGGCCCCACCTGGTCGATGAAGGACAGGTGCCGCTGGACAGCAGCCTCGTAGTGCTCCCGCTGCCGGCGCAGCTGCCGGCGCAGGACCCTCTCGGCCTCCTCCAGCCTCCGGCCCGCGAGGTCCCGCTGCTGCGCCTGCAGGCCGGGCGGGGGGCGCTGAGCGTGGGAAGGGCCTCCAGCCCCTCCTCCGGGCACTGGGGGACACGAGCGCCCCGGGGCCCCCCACACCTGGGGCGCTGGGGCCGGCCAGTCGGGCCCTGACTTCTCCATCTCGTCCAGGAAGCTCACGATGCTCTGCAGCTTGGCCTCGGAGAGCAGCGCCCCGTCCGCGGGCGGGCCGGGGGGCGTGCTCAGCTGCCCCAGTCTCTCCAGGTTGTGGGCCGTCAGGGGGCCGGCGTCGTCCTCCTGCGGGCGGGCGCCGGGCGTCAGGAGCCGTTCCTGCGGGCGCGGCTCGGGCCCTGTCCGCGTGCGGGCCGGAGCGCTCACTGCCACGCCTGCTCGTTTGGGACAGGTTCGAACTCTGGCCAGCTCGGGAGGGCCGGACAACTTAGTCCTGCTGGACCCCGGGAAGTACAAAGCCAAGTCCCGCCCCCCGGGGCCCCCGGCGGGCGAGGGCACCGGCGCGCCTCCCGGGTGGCAGATTGGGGAGCAAGAGTTTGAAGCCCTCATGAGGATGCTCGATAACCTGGTAAGACGTGGGGGGCGGAGAGCGCGTCCTCCGCGGCGGCCTTTGGCGGGGGGCGG
>NW_004567169.1:592655-593560 GCF_000260355.1 Condylura cristata | reverse complement strand
CTGGAAGCTCTGTCCAGGCTGGTCACCCTCTTCTTCCCGCTTGGGCTGTCCTCGAAGAGCATCAGGAAGTCGGGGGGCTGCGCTGGCCTGTGTCGAAGAGGACAGCAGGCAGGGCCAGTCCCGGGAGGCCGAAGGCAGGGGGCGGTCAGCCTTCTCCTCGGTCCCCAACCCCGATGGTGGCGCTGGGCGCCGGGGGAGCCGAGTGGCCTCCGCCGGTCGCCTCCACGGGGCAGCCACGCCGACCACCAGCCCCAGTGTGCCCCGACAGTCCAGGGGGAGCACACGGAGGCGGCGGCGAGGCCCAGAGGCTCCAGCTGCAGCCCGCGAGGCGCCGCCCAGGGGAGGGCCGAGTGGCCCACCGGCCGGAGCGGACCCACCACACGCTGGACCCACAGCTGCTGGGCAGGCAAAGGCCAGCAGGGGCAGACCAGGGCAGCGGTGGGGCTCAGGCAGGCTTGCTTTCGGGGTGTCTGATGTGGACCCGGCGACTGCTGCCCCGCCCTGGACGCCGGGAGATCCGCCGAAGCCTGCACCCCTCGCCCGCGGCCGAGGCTGGGGCTCAGGGGGCTCCCGGGGCCCCGCCCTCCCCGTGCAGGCCTGGACCACACCTCGGGGCGGCTGGGCAGAGGCTCACCCATGCGGCCCCAGGAACCGCGAGGACACGCCCCTCACACGGTAGTAGGCCCTGCCTGAGGGGAGACTGACCAGGAAGCCCCAAGCAGCCCGGCCAGGCCCGCGGCGGGGTCTCCCTGCGGGTGGTGGCCGGCCCACCTGCAGAGGGCCCAGAGGCCGGTGGGGGCAGGTCCCCGCAGCAGGCACCCACCTGCGGCCAGCTGGGGGCACCCTGAGGACCAGGACGGACAGGGCTCCTGAGGCCGCCGGGCACACGCCCAGCTCGGCCGCCC
>NW_004567169.1:564717-565324 GCF_000260355.1 Condylura cristata | reverse complement strand
GGGGCCGCCTGGGGCGCCAGAGCCCCCCCCAGCTCTGCCCTCCCCCCGGGTGGTGCCCAGACCCAGGGCCCTGGGAGGGGGCGGCCAGCGCCCACCAGCCCAGGACACAGAGCCTCTCCTCGCGCAGGTGAGCCCTGGCCGCGGCCCACAGGTCTGTGTCCGCCTTGCCCCGCCCCGGCCCCGTCACTCACCCCCCCGAGCGCTGTGACCGGAGGCCGGGCCAGGCCACGAGCCTCCCTCCCGTGCAGTCTCAGAGCCCCCCCCCGACCCTGCGCATGCCCCCAGGCAGGGAGCACCCCCACGCCCCGGGCACCGAGCCCCGACACCCGAGCGCGTCCTTACCTGGAACCCGAAGAGCCGAGCAAAGAAGCTGGACCCCAGGTCACCGATGACCACGTAGAAGGCGACGCAGGTCCCCAGCATCAGCCCGATCATGCTGCGGGGCGGGGCGGGTCTCAGGGTGCCGCACGCCCTGCGCCGAGCGGGGGGCGCCTCCCAGGGCGGGCTCCCCGCTCCGAAGCCCAGGTGCGGCTTCCCAGCAGTTCTTCCATCTCTCCCAAAGGGGGGAAACTGCGACAGTTCGCTGGAGGCCCACCGCGCCCAGGGC
>NW_004567169.1:561283-562244 GCF_000260355.1 Condylura cristata | reverse complement strand
GGGGGGCGCGGGGCACCCGGGGCCGCCGGACTTGCGGGTGATCGTCCTCTGCACAGAGGGGAGCTGGGAAGGGGCGGGGGTGACCTTGGCCCGGAGCAGTTCTTTTTCGAGATTTACACGCACGCTAACAGGAACAGAGAGCGGGGCGGCCAGAGGCGGGGGCAGAGCAGGCGGCTGTGGACACCCTCGGCTGGGGGCCGCGGGGGACGGGCTGGTCTGCTGCCCTGGGGCCCTCCCGGCCCGGGGGATGCAGGCTGTGGTGACCGCAGGGGCTGTCCCCGGCCGGCCCCGGGAGAGGAGGAGACTGAGCAGAGGCCCTCACCCAGGCCGGCGTAGGTCCTCCGCTTGGTCAGGCTGGCCGCCTTGACCAGGAACATGCAGGACTGGTGCGTCATCCACGCGCAGAACGCCAGCAGCAGGGCCCCCAGGGCAGGATCATCATGGGGAAGCCCACGGCCACCGACATCATGAAGCCGGCCCGCATCATCTCCGTCACCAGGTTGGACGGAAAGTGGATGAGCACGTTGCCCGCCGTGGCCTCCGCGAAGCTCACGTACCCGAAGAAGCCCACCTGGGGTGAGAAGCAGGTGGCGGGTGCGTGGTGAAGGGGCCCTGGGTGCTGCCTGACAGCGGCAGCGGGGAGGGGTGACCGGGCTGTTCCCGTCTGCCCTGAGCGTACGGCGCCGCCCCGCACCCCCGGGAACCCCGAGGGCGTGGGGCTGGGCAGAAACCCGCCCGGGGCGGCGGCACCGTCCGGACACACCGCGGCCGGCAGCCCCCGGGGCCGGCCCTACCGTGACGTAGAAGGTGGTGACCACGTTGAGGGAGGAGGCGAATATGGAGCTCATGGTCTTCACCGACGGCTCGTCCAGGCTGTCGTAGGTGGGCAGCACCTGGCTGTGTGGACACTGGCGCTGCACACGCCGCAGGAGGCCGCCGCGGGCCGCCCATGGGGGGGCGT
>NW_004567169.1:559300-560130 GCF_000260355.1 Condylura cristata | reverse complement strand
CACGCGCCCCGCCGGCCCCGCCGGAGGCTGCCCTGGAGAGAAAGGGCCGCGCTGCGCTTGGAAAGGAGCAGGGTCTGCAGGCGTCGTTTTCAGGCGTTACGCCCCCTTGGGGTCGACTAGAGGCTGGAGCTCAGCACCCCCAGCCCAGGCCCCACCGGACCTGTGGGCGTGGCGCAACCTGTCTGAGGACGCAGCACCTACGTTTCACCAGAGAAATGCCCGGGCACGGGGTGGGCGAGTCGGCTGAGGCGGGCTGCGCCGCGCAGGCCGCTTGCACCGGGGCCTAACACCTGACTAGGGGAGCCCAAGGCCGCGATGTGGACAGAGAAGCCTCAGAGGGCTTCAAGGAGGGGCCTGTGGGCTGGCCCTTGAGGGACAACTGCGAGCAGGGCGGACAGCGCCTTGGGGAGGAGAGAGCAGAGGGGCGATCGCCTGGAGCCCTGGGCCCCGCTCCACGGGGTGGACGCGCCGGGCAGCCGTCCTCGAGCCAGAGGGGCAGGCGGCTGTGTCCAGCCCGCGTCCAGACTTTCAGACGCGTGTGGTTAGACACAGCCTGTGTGGGTGATCCGGGGTATCCACCTCAGTTCTGCCCTAACCCCATCCGCGATGCCCGCTGACAGCCAGGGGTCACCTGCTCAGACCTCTCTGCCCGCCAGTCTTTTCTGTAGGTGTAGTTATTTACGCATTCAAGAGCTGGGGTGCGGGCCAGAGGTGGGGGCTGCAAAGACCCCCTGAGACAGAACGGGGAGCAGAGCAGGCGGGGCCACGGACACCCACAGCCGCGGGGCCACGGGCAGACGGGGTCTAGCGCCCCGGTGCCCCTCCCGGCC
>NW_004567169.1:557571-558815 GCF_000260355.1 Condylura cristata | reverse complement strand
GGGGTGCCCTCCCCGCTCAGCTCCCCACCAGCACTCCCACTTCACCCAAGGGCTCCCCAACACACGGGTGAGGGCGAAGGGCAGGAGGAAGCGCGCACGTGGCCGTGTCCAGCCCGCCAGCTAGGGACTGCCGCCGTCTCGCCGTCCGGCTCCGTGCTGCTGGGGCGCAGAGGCTGTGTGACCCCGCGGGGCGCGCCTCTGAGCCAGCGATGGGGCCCCCAGCACAGTGGCTGCAGCTTCGCACCGGCCCGGCGCAGCCTGCTGGCGTGTGGCTCTCACACAGCTGCCCGGCAGCAGCTCCCAGGGAGGACACGGCCCCCGCGCCCAGGGGAGGGTGCCGTTACCAGCACCCTCTTCTCCCTGAATGTGGGCCTCACCCCAAATGGCAGGGAGCCAGCCGGGGGGAGCCCACAGCTGCGGCGGCTTCAGCGGAGGCGGGCAGCGGCCTGGCAGGAAGCCGGGGCGATGTGCGCAGTGCAGGGCCTGCTTGGGAGTGGACACCCCGGCTGGCCCTCTGCTCCCGTGTTGCCAGCTGCCCTGGCGGGGGACGGCCAGGCCGCCTGGGAAGCAGGGAGGGACCCGCCTGCTCCGCCTGGGGCCGGACTGCCCGGAAGCGGGAGCCCCGCCTTGGGTCGCATGTGCTGTCAGAGCGGGGCCTGGGCGTCCCCACACCAGGCCCGGCTCCCCAGGACGCGTCGCCTCCTGCCGGCGACAGGACCCCAGAGCCTTGGAACTGACAGCCTGCAGAGGGGCCAGGGGCCGCCACAGCCACCGTCAGGCTGGCCGCCCCGGGCCACCTCCCGCCGCCCGCGGCCAGCCCGGGGATCCAGACATCGGCTGATGGGGGCGGGCCCACCTCTTCTCTCCCCACGCCCCATTAAAGCCTCCTTTGCCTCCACCCAGGCTCCATCCCCCAGGTCAGTGGGCCCCGCCCAGAGCAGCACAGTCCCCAGCAGGGGCGCCCTGCCCTTGGGTGACCACCAGAGCGTGAGGTCCTTCAGGCCTGGGGTCCCCCAGAAGTAAGCTACCCACGGGGGGAGAGACTGCTGGGGGGCCAGACGCCCACCTGGCAGCTGTGGGCCCCCGGGCAGGACAGGGGCCTTGGAGACTAATTGGGGGGTCAGAGATGGCCTCTGGGGTCCCCGAGGACAGCGCGAGGAGCTGGGTCTCCGGCGAGAAGGCGGCAGGGCCCGGCCGGGCCCCCGGCAGGCCTCAGGCCCCTGGCGCGGTGGGGCCGGCTCCCC
>NW_004567169.1:555708-556444 GCF_000260355.1 Condylura cristata | reverse complement strand
CCCCTCTGACCCGCCCGCTGCCCCCTCGGCAGCGGACGTCATCAGCCGGCCTGTCCCGCCCCCCACTGTCTCTGGGGCGTCCTCTCGCCCGCACCCCTGGCCTGTGCCCAGCTCTGTGGCGTGACAGACCTTTAAGAGGCCTGAGGGCCCGGGCGCGGCCGCTTCTCCAGCCCTGAGGCTCCCCAGGCAGGAGCGAGTCCAGCCAGCGGCGCCCCAGCGGACGGGGGGCCTGGGGTTACAAGTCAGGGGCCCCCCAGGGCCAGGGGCTCGCCGCCCTGGGGCGGCTGCTGTCGGGCCGCCTGTGGGGAGCCGGTTCCGTCCTCTCTGCGGCTGAATAGTTGGGGACCCCTCCCGACGGGCAGGGGGGCCCCCAAACATGCATCGCTCCCACAAAGTAACTTAATGCAATTGGCGGCTGGGAGTCGATATAAGAATCAGGGGCTGCGGGGCGGGCGGGAAGAATCCCGCGAAGTGTCAGTGAGTTCATGGGGCCGCAGCCGGCCCGCTCCGGGCACTCGGCTGCCTCAGTCGCCCGCCACGTGCGTGTCCTGCTGTCTTTTCGCTGTTGGTTTCCTCTTTACAAAGTGGGCCACTTCACTGCCGTCCGTAAAGCCTCCGTGATGAACGGAAACCTCGTCTCCCCGCTCACTGCGGGCAGGAGTCAGCAGGCTCGGGCCGCCGGCCGGGCCGCCTGACCGTCCTGGCGTGGTGGCCGGGTGACCCGCTGCCCCCACAG
>NW_004567169.1:554937-555404 GCF_000260355.1 Condylura cristata | reverse complement strand
GAGGACCACGGGGTTCCCCGGGGCTGGGGTGTCCGCTGCTAATTCCAGGCCTTCACCTGATGTCCACTGTCGGGCAGTTGGCAGTCTCCTTTCCCAACATGACCAACATTGCTGCAAAGGCCATCGGGCCCCGTGGCTCTGTGCCCTTCTGCAAGTGTCGGGAGATAAAAGTCCCAGTGGGAGCCGCCGGGGAGGCTGGCGTGCCACATGCTGAGGGCCATCGCCAGGTCGCCCAGAGAAGCCTGCCGGACGCCCCACCCCTGCCAGCTCTGCAGTCCACACCCTTGGCCACGCGGGCGGAACCCATCCCTTGGCCATCGTCCGGTGAGTGACCAATGGTGTCCAGTTGAGTTTTCTTTTCACAGCATCGCTAAGACACCAGTTAGACCCCCACAGGGGCCTTTGGGACGGGCCCCGGGGCCCCTCTGTGTGGGCACTGGAAGCCCACCAGGCAGGGTGGAGGCCTC
>NW_004567169.1:548409-551063 GCF_000260355.1 Condylura cristata | reverse complement strand
GGGCGGGCAGACGGTGGCCACTGCCGCGTGGCCTGGCGACCCCCTTCCGCGCTGTCTGGTCTCCAGTGGCCGCAACGGCGGCGTGGAGGACCCAGCCCTGGGGACGGCGAGCCCCGTGGGGCAGCCCGGTCCCGCCCTGCCCGCTCCCCGGGTCCAGCCAGGGCCCAGCGTTTGACAGTGGGTCCAGTCTGGGCCAGCACAAGCCGCCAGGCCCCGGAGGCGCTGGCCACCCTCCCCCTCCCCCTCCCGCCCCCGGCTTTGCCTGCACCCCCAGCCGCCCCAGCTCATTTCATGCCCCAGCCCGAGGGGCACTGCAGCCCTCCCCGCCCTGGCCTGCAGACGGCTCCTTCTCCTGTTCTCGGAGGACAGCGGGGCGCCCGCCCTGGGCCCCTGCCCCTGCCCCACGGGTCACCGCCGCCCCTCCCACGTCCTGGGGGACCCCCAGACCTGCCCCGAGCAGGTGCAGCCAGACCCGGCCCAGGCTGACCCCGTGGGGGCAGTTTCCAGGGGTGGCGGTGCTGAGGGTCTGTGGGGACCCGGTGCTCCTGGACCGCCAGAGCGGCCCCGGCTCCGGGGGGCTGCTGCCCGGCAGGCCTGCAGGTGGGGTGCACCCAGGGCCACCGGCGGGGTCCGGCAGCAGGGCCCCCCCAACCCTCCGGCTTCTGCTACGTCTCCTTGTCCCCGGAGGCTGCCGGGTGGGCGGGGCAGCCCTCTGGGGGGCTCCCTGGGCATGCTAACGGCTGTGTTCAGGGGTCCCCCCCGCCCCCCGCCCCCAGCCCCTCCCGGCTGGCCTGATTAGCAGGGAGCTCGCTGGGGCAGTAGTAACTTCCATCCGTCAAGTTTCCTTCTGGGGAAGTTTGCAATTAGTTCAGCAAGCCAGAGCGCCCCGAAGAAGGGCCCGGGACCCTGGGGGGCCAGGCAGGGCAGAGGGGCCCGCCAGAGGGCTGGAGCCGCCGGCCCGAGAGCTGTGCTGGGCAGGGCCAGGGCCAGGCTGGTCCGGGTGTGTCCACGTGTGGCCAGCGGACAGCGGGGCTGGCGGCCTGGCGGGTCTGAGCGGCAGGCGGGAGCTGGCGCCGAGCCGGGGGGTGTCTGGGGTGTCGCGCCAACTGCCGCCCGCTTCCGCACCCCGCACAGGTGCACCCCACGGCCCTGTGGCTGGCGGCACCGGGGGCGGCGCGGGGGAACCGAGGCGATGGCTGCCGTGGCTCCGCGCAGGCGGGGGCAGCGGCCCCCCAGAGGCCCCCCGCCACGTGAGGGCGGGATAGGAGGGCGGCAGCGTCTGCCCGACAGGTGGGCGGCCAGGGAGCCCCAGGCCCGGCACAGCCCGCAGGGCTTCCCGGTGCCCCCGGGCCCCTCCCAGGGCGCCTGCTGGCCGCCGCCGAGAGGCCGGACACCGGCTCTGGCAGCCCGGCCGCCCCGTGCAACCTCCGTGCCTGCACCCCAGCCCTGCTCCGTCTGGACCCCCACCCCCCGTGGGGTGGGGCCCTCGCGCCCCCAATCAGCCCCAGAAGCACTTGGAAACGGACGGCACAGCCCCGCGCCGAGCCAATGGGGGTTCTGACGGGCTGGGCTGCGCTGCGCCCCAGGGGGGCGGTCCCTGCGCCCCGGTAGGCTGGGGCCTCGGTGCTGTCCACGCCGCTGGGGAAACACAGGAGCAGGAGGTCACGGCAGGAGGGGGCGGGGGGCCTCCCCCAGCCCCACCCTCACCCCTGCCCACTGTGAGGGGGAAGCAGTGGCCCCTGCTGGACAGTGGGCAGGCCAGAGCCCCCCCACCCCAGGGCTCTCCTGGGCTTCTCCAGCACTGGGGGCCCAGGGCCCGGGTCCTCGCCACGCCTGTGGGCCGGCGCTGGGCCTCCCCTGTGGTCAGCAGCCAGGACCGGCCAGCGGCTTCTGTGTCCCCCCGGCGGGGCAGGGCAGCCTGACCCCCACCCCAGAGTGGGAGCCCAGGGAGAGCCCTGCCAGGTGGCCAGGAGGCCCCATCCTCCCTGCCCACACCCCGCCTCCCCCAAGCCCCAGGCCCATTCATCTTTAACTGCTGGGACCTGCACTGACCCCAAAAGCAAACAGGGGTGCCCCAGCGAAGGGCAGCCTGGCGTGGGCCCAGCTGGGGCCCTGGCTACCCAGGGACATCCCTGCGGAAGCTGCAGCGGGTGACCTGCAGACCGGGGGCAGGGCGGGCAGCAGAGCTTAAGGCTGGGCGCGGGCTGGGCAGGTCCGCCCGGAGCAGCAGGGGTGCTTCCTCCGGAGTGGCCGTCCAACACTTCCAGGGGCCAGGGGCTTTTCCAGGAGGTTGTGACAACCAAAAAATAATGATGCCGCCCCTCCCCCGGCAGCAGGAATTCTGGAACCAACAGCTGCCGCCATCGGCCTCGGGAAAAACAAGGTCAGGCGCTGGGAGATGTCACTCGAGGCGCCCGGGCCGCTGCCCGCACCCCGCACCCGCCCCTGGCGGTGGAGGCCAGGCCCAGGCCTCACGGCCTCGCGGTGCCGCCGTAGGTACGAGGCGGAGCCCAGCCCGGTGGACACGCTGAGCGGGCTGCGGTCCCCGCTGGCCCAGAGGCCCTTCTTCGAGGCGCCCGGGCCGCTGGGCGACGTGGACCTGTTCGAGTACGACAGCGGCGACGAGGACCTGCCGTCCTGAGCCGGGCGCCGGC
>NW_004567169.1:547324-548270 GCF_000260355.1 Condylura cristata | reverse complement strand
CCGCCGCTCCGCTCTGTCGGGGAGGCGGCAGGTGGGCAGCCAGGCGGGGAGAGCGAGGCGGGGCGGCCCCTCCCCGCGCCCCCCAGGGCCAGTTCGGCCTCTCTGCAGACATCAGCAGTTCTTGGTATTTCCCAAACTGGGGGACAGGGCACTGGGGGAGGAGGGGACAGGGGCGAACCCGCCGGTTTTTACTTTAAAAAATTATATATTTATGTCACAATCGCTTTTCGTTAAGACCACAAACATCCAATTTGGCTTGGCGTAATAAAATCAGCCGGGGCTCCCCTAAACGGAGCCATTCCGGAGAATTAAGTCGTGAAATCTAATCTATTCTATCCATAAAGGAGAATGCTTTCGCTGTAAATTCAGGTTATAAAGAAAGCACACCTGGGCGCCTCCCCCACCTGCACTTGGGGCTTGCCGGTCACCTGCAGACGGGGCTACCCTCTCCCGCCACCCAAAGGCAAGGCGGCGACCCGCTTTAAGAGTAGGAAGGGGTCCCCCGGGGGAACCACCCCAACGGCAGCTTTTCTGCGGCAGAGCCGCTGCTCTTCCCCCCAGGAACTGGCGCCGAGGCCCGGGGGGCCCTGGCACCACGGCGTCTCCCCGCGCGCCCAGCGCCCCCAGCCCCGGTGCCGCGTCGTGGACCTGGGCGCGTCTGGACCCCGAGTCAGACCCTGGCGAAGCCCAGTGCGGCCTGGTGCCAGACAAAGGAGCTGCCAAGAGGGGTGAAGCCGCCGTCACCCCCACCTACCCCAGCACCCCCCCCCACCTAGGGCGCTTGGGGCAGGGGCGGCCGGAAGCGGCCCCTCGGGGCCGCTCGCTCGGCCGGGTGTGGGGGTACCCCGCCTTCCTCGCAAAGGGTCCTTGACGCCGCTCACTGGAGGGCGGCCCACCCCTCCCGCCGGACACCGTCACCCGTGGGCCGGGGCTCGCTCCGGGCCGG
>NW_004567169.1:541452-542831 GCF_000260355.1 Condylura cristata | reverse complement strand
GGAGCTGCCCAGAGGGGCCCAGGGCGTGCGGGAGCCCCCCTGAGGCGGGCTCGCGCCCCCCAGCTGGGTCTCAGTCGGGGGCTGCCGGGGGCTGGGGCTCTCTGCCTTGGGGTCCTGAGCCAGGGCCCAGCCCTCTGCGCCTGCTGCCCTCCCGGGAGGCAGAGGCCCCCCAACTCACCACGGAGGGGGGCACCCCCCCAGATGGGCTGGTCGTGTGGTCTCCCGGCAGGGACAGACCCTGGTGGGGACGGAGCAGACTGGCTGGCCAGGACCCTGCACCCTCCTGTGGGGGGCGGGGGCCGCGCCAGCCTGCCGGGCCGGGTCAGAGCAAGGCCGCCCCGGTGGGTCCTGCACCCAGAGGTGACAGGCACCCCAGAGGTGCATGGCCGGCACTGGCATGGCCTAGGGACATCAGGCATGACCCATGACCAGGTCCCTGACCGGCAGTGCTGGGTTCCAGGCTGGGGCAGCCTGAGCTTCCATGAAGACTGGGCATTTGGCTCCCCGGGGTCAAGCGTCCAGCACCCGAGAACAGAACAAGCGGAGGTGCCAGGAGGGCTGGATGCAGGCGCCAGCCGCACACTCCCCGTAGCCCTGGAAGCCGCCGGGGCGCCCCAGACCCGGCACCCCAGGGTGTGGGGTGGCCCCTGTGCCCAGAGCCCGGGAGTGGGCTGGGGCGGGCAGGACCTGGTGGTTGCGGTCCCAGGCCAGCCCCTCTGGGCGCGGGGTGGGGCCTGGGCCGCCCTGCCCTGGCTGTGCTGGCAGCCAGCGCCGGACATCCCAGAAGGAACAGGGATGCCCAGGACGGCCTGCTGGGCTCTGCTCCATCTCGGCAGGTTGCTGGCCACTCGCCGATGGGCGGGGGGGCCTCGGCTGGGGTGGCCGAGACAGGGCCCACGGGGGAGACCTTGGGCCCGGGGCAGGTGCCACCCACCACCGCCCCTTCCTCGGCCCCCGCGG
Source organism: Condylura cristata (assembly GCF_000260355.1). Taxonomy (NCBI): domain Eukaryota; kingdom Metazoa; phylum Chordata; class Mammalia; order Eulipotyphla; family Talpidae; genus Condylura; species Condylura cristata. The sequence goes on along the minus strand of NW_004567169.1, from coordinate 541,871 downwards.
CAGCGGCCCCCCAGGGCTGCGGAGCAGGTGCGGCAGAGGCCCCCCAGGCCCGGCCGACACCCTCCCCAGTCTTTTCCTTCCTGCAGGCCCCCTCTGGGCCGGATGACCACAGGAGCTGAGGCCTCCAAGGGTTGGGGCCCTGGCCGTGCGGCCCCGGGGGCGGCCTGGTGCCCAGCGGGGACTGCTGGCCGCGAGGTGACAGACTCCGCCCCCCAGGCGGCGTGGGGAGGGGGCACCACGTGGCCATCGTCCACTGGAGTGTCCGCTGGAGCGCTTGTTACTCACATCGCAATGGCGACCGCTGGCTGATCCACCGCCCAGAGCGGGGTGACGAAGCCCTAAACGTGACACGGGCGGGCGGCGCGGGTGAGCCTGAGCCCGGCGGCCTCCCGCCAGGAGGCGTGGGGCCGGTGGGCCCG
>NW_004567169.1:537040-537705 GCF_000260355.1 Condylura cristata | reverse complement strand
GGCGGGGCCGGGGGCGGCCAGGGCTCCGAAGGCCACGAAGGCCACTGGCGGCAAGCACACGCCTCCCCTGCACCCCGCACAGGTGCCTGGAGAGGCCACGGGAACACGGGGAGCAAGGCTCAGCGCCCCAACCCCCCGCCGGCCTGGGACCTCTGCGGCTGGCCCCCACGGGGTGCTGGGCGCAGGTTTCTCTGAGGGTCCACGTGTGGTCGCCGCGGGGGGTGGACCCCAGGCTGGGTGCGGTGAGGGGTCTGGGCAGGGTGGTTTCCAGGGACGGCAGGGCCCCAGGCTCCCACGGCTGGCTGATGGGGCCTCGGCCTGGCGTTTCGGGGTGCTCGCTGGCTTTGTGACCTCTGGTTACGCGGCGAATCCGTTTCAAAACGCAAAACTGGAAACACCGAACGTTTGGCGGCGAGTTCCTGCAGCCACTCGGGGCGTCCTCAGTCTGCTGGCCACCGCCACCCCGGAGGCCCCCGCTGGCCTTGTCACCGCTTCCCAGCTCAGACCCGCGGGGGGCAGTGCCCCCGAGCACCCCGGACTGACCCCACCGCCGGAAGGCCCAGGCCCCTGAGAGCCGGGACCCTCTCTGCGCTGGGGCGCCCTCGGGCCTGGCCCCTGCCTGGGGAGGGCGCCTCTGGGGGACAGAAGGCTCCTGCGTGCTCGGC
>NW_004567169.1:532668-535760 GCF_000260355.1 Condylura cristata | reverse complement strand
CTGCGCCCGCCCGTGCCTCTCGCGGCTCCGCGGCTTTTGTCTCCCAGGACGCCTCTTGCTTCCCGCCGCCCGGCCCCCGCGGGGAGACCCCCTCTCGGAACGCAAAGGGCGCCCAGCACCCACTCCGGGAAGGAACCCCCTTCCCCGCAGCCGGGCTGGGCAGCCGCCCAAGGGACCCCCCCAGGCGCACACGGTGCCCGCCCAAGGGCCTGGCGCAGCGTGAGAGTGTCCAGGCCGCAGCAGGCGTCGCTGGCCGCCCTGGCCCAGTGGCCCCAGGACTGCTCCCCAGGGGCGAGGATGCCTGGGGGGCTCGGGGGGTGCAGTGCGAGAAAGACGGGCCCACTGAATGAGGGTTCGTTAAGTGGACCGTCCTGGTAACAGAAGGCCTGGCCCTGCGGCCATGGCCATGGCCCCGCGGCCTCTGCGCTGGGGGCGGCCCTGCCCGGCCCCTGCCCCCCACTCTGCCGCCTGCGCAGCCCTCCAGCCTCCCGCCCCCGCCCCAGGAGTGGGCACCACGGGCAGGCCCCGTGTGGGAGGACCGAAGCCCTGTGGCCCCCCAGCTACGAACTGGGGTCACAGGGTCCCTGCGGCCACGTGGGGGTGGTGCTCCCCCAAAGGCATGGGCCTGCACCAGCCAGCCTGGTGTGAGGACGCCCCAGATCCACCTGCACCCCGCTGGGCGCCCTTGGGGTGGGGGCGGGACGGGTGCCAGCAGCGGGTGGGGACAGGGGCCTGGGGGCTCCCCCGGCCCTCACCGGCCCCCCACTCCCGCCGTCTGGGGTCAGGGGGCCGGGGGACAGGGGCCTGGGGGCTCCCCCGGCCCTCACCGGCCCCCCACTCCCGCCGTCTGTGGGGCCCCGGCAGGGATTCGTCGGTTCTCTTCCCGAGACTGGAAGTCTGAGGACTCAGTTTGGGGTCAGTCTCCTGCAAGGCGACCCCCAAGACACACCCCTTCGCTGGCACCTGGACCCGGGGGCCCGCAGCCCCTGCGCCGCCGCGCCCCAGCGGGCAGCCCGCTTGCCGGCAGGAGTGTGGTGGCACGCGCCTGGCGGGTCTCTCCCAGCGCCCCGGCCTCCGGGGCGGGGGGTCAGCCAGGGAGGGGTGCGTGGGGGCTCGCGGGGCTCTGTGCGCTCCCTTATTTCAATACTCTGACAGTAGCAATCACGTTCTTGTTCATAAAAGGGGGGGCATGGCCCTGCCCGCGCACGAGAACCCCGCGGCCGCCCTTGACCGCTGCACGTGTGAACACACAGGCTTACATACACCCCAAGTTACATCGTGTCCAGGAAGCGGGCGGCAGGGGCAGCGCCGGGGCCCTGCACGCGGCCAGGCCTCCCTCGGAGCCTGCGGCCAGTGGCTCTGCAGCTGGGGCCTGAGCCGCGGCCTCAGGGGGGCAGCTCGCGGTGCAGGGCCTGGGAAGCAGGGAGGCCTCCGGGGGGCCCTGGCCCGTAGGCCCCGCTGCACAGTGTGACTGGGGCCTCGCTGTCCCGGGCGGCCCTTGGCCCACGTGGTCCGGGGTCCTGGGTCCCTTCTCCGCTCCACACCAGGCCCGCCCGGGAGCTTGGCCTGGGAGGACGAAGCCAGGCAGGGAGGGGGCGGGGCCCCGCAGCCTCCTGAGGGCCTCTGTGGGGCAAGGGCCGGAAGCCAAGGGCCCAGGCAGGTGGTACCAAGGGGCCTGGGATGGGCGCTCCTCGGGCCCAGGCGGCGGGGTGGTGCCCGCTGACAGCAGCCTTAGGCCCTGGGGCAGGGAGTGCCCCACAGCTGGCGCAGAGGCAGGGGAGGCCGCGTCCGCACCCCCGGGAAGGCCATGGAGCCCAGAGCCGGCCTGCGGACTCTGGAAGCTCTGGGCTGGGCAGCCGGGCGGGTGATGCTCCCCTCCAACTGAGGGGCTGTGGGGTGCTCAACCCCCCGCGCGGCCCTGCCCGGCTCCGCCCAGGCCTAGGCCAGCTCAGCTGTCCCAGAGGCCGACGGCCTTGGCCCCTGGCCCCAGCTGAAGGATTAAGTCAGTTTTGCCAAGAAACTGTGTCTCCTTTGCCTCGACTCACAGAGGGACGATGGGGTGCCCACTCGCCAGTGGCGGCCGCTCGCTGGACTCGGGCGACTCCTCCAGCTACGGAGCGAGCCGCCCCCGCCCCCGCCCGCGGTGACGACTCGTGGAGACCCTGACGTGGCCGTGGTCCGGGGGTGCGGAGCCGCACGTCTGCGCCGCTCCAGGAAGCGGGGTGCCTGGGCAGCTGGGGAAGACCCTGGCAGGGGTGCCCAGTGCTGGCTGGCGTGTGCCGGGCGTGTCCCGGGTGCTGGCAGTGCCCCGCGTGAGGGGCGGTGCGTGCGGTCCTGAGAGGGCGTGTGGGAGCCTGCGGGCGCCCAGGTGTTGGGGTACAGCTGGCCATGGCGCACGGGGGTGGGGGGTGTCCAGGTGGGTGTGTGTCCCCCCCACTGGAGGTCACAGGGCGCTGCCCAGACAGACCCTCTGGTGCCTCCTGACCTCACTGGCTGCCCCTCTGGCAGTCCGGGTCTCCCGGCCCCAGGGCGGCCTCAGCAGGGTCCACTCCGTGGCCCTCTCAAATTAAAAACATTTGTTAGCCCTGGACAGCAGGCGGCGGCTGCCCCGGCCAGCCCAGGCTGCGGGCGCGCAGGCCCTGCAAGGGGCTGGGAGCTCATTTGGGACCCGGAGCCGCAGAGCGGCGCTGGGCAGCTGCCAGCCCCGCCGCATGCACCAGCCCTGCCCCTGTACTCCCGTAACAAGTGTTTGGAAACAGCATTGCAAGAGGCGCCAGACCCCTAAGGAGGGAAGGGCCTGCAGCCTCGGGCAGTGGCGCGAGGGCCCCTGCCCACCCCTCCCCGGCCAGGCCACTCAGGCCGCAGAGGGCCAGGCTGGGGGCGGGGCGCCCACCGGCTGGGCCTGCGGGGGCGCTGGGGCCCTCTGGAGGCGAGAGTGGGGAGGGGGCCCCTGACCACTCCAGGCGGGGCCGGGAGGGCCGCCCCCGCCGGGCACCTACTTTGCTCCGCCGGATGGAGACTTTCTCTCGAGCCTATTTTTCATAAATTTCTTTATTCCAAATGGCGTCCTTGACTGCGCGTCTTCAGAAGGA
>NW_004567169.1:530511-531434 GCF_000260355.1 Condylura cristata | reverse complement strand
CGACCTGCGCAGAGGAGCTGCGCAGTCGCCGGGCTTGAATTCGGCGCCATCGGGCTCGGTAGTAGCCCCGCGGCGCGCTGATTGGCAGCTCCCTGGCGCGGCGCCAGCCTATTGGGAGGCCTGTTTACGCGAGGAGTGGCACGAGCGCCCGGCCGCCGAGCGCCGCGCGGCCAATGAGCGCGCGCGCCGCCGGGGGCCGAGTGGCACGAGCTTATTAGTATGCAGGGCCCGTGGCTCGCCGCGCCGGCTGCAGGGCTGAGAGCCGCTGTGGATGGGCTCGCTAGAGTCGCTGTCGCGGGAGCGGTGCCTGCACAGTGCCACAGCCGGCACAGTGCGAGCCCCAGTAGGAATACAAAACAAGGTCACATTTACTGATTTCACTGTTTTGCATTCAGTTGCAGCCAGGACACAGCCTCCAGTAAGTAACGAAATTGCTTTCTTTTTTTTTGGTTTTGTATTTTTATTATTTTATTTTTGCATTTTGGCTTTGGGGATTTACTTTTTTTTTTTTGCAAGAGAAATTCAGGGTTGTGATGTTAAGAATTATAGCTCTTCCCTTTAGAAAGTCCGTTATGATGTCGAGCAGGCTTTTTGTAAAAAGATGGACTATGTATAAGAGCGATTTTTTTCCCTTTGAAAAATAGTATCGATCGGTTTAAAACCCCCCCCGTAACGCGTCCTTCTTTGCTCTGAGCGCTTGTTGTGTCGATCGACATCCAGCATTAAAAATAAATAATCGCGACAGGACAGGGACCGCCGGGGCCGTGGCCAGCGAGCAGCGGGTGGTTCCTGGGCGCACTGTCGCGGGGACCTGGCCTCCCTCAGCCCGGTTCTGGCGGATCAGCCCCACGCGCCCACTGCTGGCGCGCCCCCTCCCCGGAGCATCCCCGGGTCGGCCTCGCGGGTCGCGCCGCGGCGCAGGG
>NW_004567169.1:526083-527986 GCF_000260355.1 Condylura cristata | reverse complement strand
CGTGTCCTCCAAGACAAAAGCCCAGCAGAAGCGGCCTGGCCCCGCGGGGCTGGCCTCCCGGCCCCTTCCGCCTTCCTCTTCCTCTTCCTTGCATCCCTCCGCCTTCCCCCTGGCCCGGCTCTGAAGACTCGGGGCCAGCTCGTCTGGGCCACTGGCCATCGCGGCCAGGCCTCCGGCCGGCGCTGTCTTCCTGTGCCGCCCACCCAGCTGGGGGCCGCAAAGTGGGGCTGCTCCCTGGCTGGCCACAACCTGCGGGAGGCCCAGGCGGGGGATGGGCGGCCAGGCCGGCAGCCGGCGGCAGCCCTAAGAGGGCTCGGAGAGGGCCATCCCCCTGCCCCCACGGGGCTGGACGCTGCCCCAGCCCCAGGCTCCCCGCAGGCCGGCCACTACCGTGCTGGCTGTCTCCAGCCCCAGGTAGGAAGGTGGTGGGTGGCCGGACCATTGTCCACTGGCCCAAATTTGACCACGTGGCTCCGGTGCTGAGGCCCTGGAGGGTTTGGAGACCTGGCTGGCTCCGCTGGCCTGCTGGCCTCCTCCCCACTCGGGGTGCCTCCAGAGCGCCGGAGGGCGCCTGCCTGCCGGGGACCAGAGGGACCCGCTGTGCGGTCTTCGGCCTAGCGATGGAGCCAGGCCTGCCCAAACCTCTGCACGTGCCCAGGGCCAAGGTTGCGCGGGCCCCTAGCGTGCCGCCGGGCTCTGCCCGCAGGGCTGCTCCCCTGGACAGGGCGTCCGGAGGCCAGTGGCACCCGCAGGGCGGGGGGGGGATGATGCAGGCCCTGGGGCCGCGCCTACGTGCTGCCTCCAGTCCAGGCCTGTCCACCCTCGCCCAGAGCTGGAGGCGCAGCGACCCCAGGGCCTGGGCTCCAAACCTCCCTCCATTGTTTTTCTAAAAATGAAAGCGGCCGCGGTGCCGAGCTGTTCCAGTAACCTCGTCGCCAAAAGGTGCCGTGAGAATGTTTGGAACCATTATTTTTAGTGCAGCGCTGGGTTTTGCCTCCAGTGCAGATGGTCCGGAGGCAAAGCTGTGAAATCTGGGAGGGGCGAGTCGCGCGGCGGCTCCCAGCCCGCCGCCGCTGCCTGGCTTGGGGGAGCCCCGGAGCCCCGCCCGCCCGGAGAGGCGGCCCCGCCCCTCGGCGCGGCCCCTCCCGCACCCTGGCCTCCAGGGCTGGGGCGCTGGGGAGCTCGGGCGCTGGGGCGCTGGGCGGTGGCAGGCCCCTGCTGAGGAAGACAGACAGAAGCCCCAGCCAGGGGAGATCATTCCCAGTGTGCCAAGACCCGTCGGCGTCGGAGGCCCCCTCTCTCCTCACCTAATATTTTTCATCAAGAAAAAAACACATTTCGTAAATACCTCATTAACCCCGCGCCGGCCGGGCGTGTCTGCAACAGCCACCAACCCTAAGTGGCTGTGAGGAGTCACTGTCCCAGCCGGCCCCTGCGGCTGCCCGGCGGCGCACCCCTCGAAGGTCAGGTCACGTGGGGGACGCGGCGCCTTAGGGAGGCGGGGAGCCCTCCGGCCCCAACCGCCCCTCGGCTATTCCGAGCCTCCCGCCGGCCCGAGACGGGTCGGGGCTCGGTGGCCCCGCAGACGGCACGGCACGCACAGGAGGCTGTTGGAATAACACGGACGAGGCTAAAAATACGCCTCAGAAACACACACGAAAAAGCCAAATCCAACAACAGAACGAGCTAAAAATATTCCAGGCTTTGGCAAAGCGCGCCCAGTTAAATAAATTACCCCAGAGCCATTCACGGGCGCAAGTTGACTCTCTTACGGGAACGTGGCTCGAGCTAATAAAAGTAATAATTTACTAGCCACCGGCCACGCGTGTGCGTGACTGCTGGGCTTCTGGCGTCCGTCACGGGGCGCTCGGCAGCCTCCGCGCGGGCAGGTGGGGCGGCCGGC
>NW_004567169.1:523821-525983 GCF_000260355.1 Condylura cristata | reverse complement strand
GGGGGGGGGGCAGGCGCGCCGCGCCCGTTTTAATTTGACAAATGGGCGCGCGCCGCTAAGAGTGTGTTTTAACAATGCAGACACACTCCAGCAAGTTGATAGGATGTTCGCTGTCAGCTCCCATATGTCACCGGGGCTGTGCGCGTGGGGCTGTGCAGGAGCCCGGGATGTGCAGCCTCCCTGGGGCCGGCAGGTAGACGGCAGGTAGCGCCCTCCCCTGCGAGCCGTCTGGGTGGAGGGGGCCCTCGAGGAGAGAGCAGCCCAGGGTGGGGGCTCAGGGTGCTTCTTCCACCCTGGGCACTTTGGTGGGGGTCCTTCCTCTCGGGGCCTTCCCCAGCTCCCCACCAAAATAAGAGTCTCGGGAGGCCAGAAACTACCATGGTTCCCCACCAAAATAAGAGCATCAGGCACCCACTCAGAAAAACCAGCCAGGCCACGCCCTGGGCTGGAACTGCAGGGTGGGCTGGTGTCTTTCCAGGTGGCAGAAGTCTGACGTTGGACCGTTTCCCTGAAACTGTAAACTTTCACCCTGGAATTAGGGTGAGGGTAACCCCCTTCCTGGCAGGCCCTCAGCCCCCAGAGGACTGCACTTCCCACAATGCCCTGGTCCCGCTCCAGGGTCTCAGCCGGGACTGACCCTCAGTGGGGATTCCAGGACAGTGGCCCAGCCCAGCGGGAATGCTGTCCCGTGGCTGGGCCAGCCTCAAAGACCCGAGCTCAGCTGCTGCAGGGCCCAGAGCCCACCAGCCCCGTGGCCACGCCCCCCCCAAGGTGCACGTGCAGCTGGTCCTGCCGGCCTATTTGCTAGTGGCCGCCTTGCCCACGTGGCCGCTGCCCTGCGAGGCCAGCTGGGTCCAGGGAGCACGTGCCTGGGCACAGGGGACGAGGCAGCAGAGGTCGGGCACTCTGCAGCCCTGCCCGCCCGCCCGCCTCAGGCGGCTCTGGGGGCGCCCTTCGCCGCACCAGCCACAGCCTCCGCAGAGCTGCGTCCACCCCGTAGGCGCCCACCCCGCCGGCCGCACTCTGGGCCGGGCTCCACCAGGTACGCGCGGCTTCGTGGTCCTGCCAGGACCCTGTGCCGGCGCTCCGGTCACTGGGGACCACAGGGGCCTCGGCTGGCCAAGCTGCCCGCCGGCCTTGACGGGAGGCCCAGGGAATGCTGCTTCCTGGGGGCCAGCGGGCCCCGTGCCCGCCCTCCCTGCAGTGTCCGCCTCCAGGGCTGTGTCTGGCTGTGTAATCAGGAGGGGCAGCCCAGGACAGTGGGTGGGAAGGCCCCGGCCCCTCACGGTCGGGGTGTGCGCCCCTCGGCGGGGTGAGCTGACTGGCGTGGGGCTCAGCCGCCCGACCGCACCCCCCTCCCCCGCCAGCGCGAGCCGTGGCCCAGCACTGGCAGGCCTGCAGCGTGGACGGGACGACCCGGCAGAAGGCCTGCTTCGAGGCCAGGGGCCACCCCGGGGTCACCCCACTCTTATGGCTGCGGCCAGTGACTGAGGTCCAGAGGGTTGACTGAGGCGCCTGAGGATTTCTCGGAGAAAGCATACAGGGTGGGGGCGGGGCAAAGGCCCCGCTTTGAGCCGAGCGTGTCCCCCACAGTGCAGGCCTCGGGGCCGGGTCTCCGCCCACTCAGCTGTCCGGGCCGCTCCGCCTGGTCCTCAGCCCCCGGCAGGCCTGGGTCCGGCCAGCCTCTTCCCTGCGCCCCCCTTTCTACACCCAGGCCCCAGCAGTGACCCGTGGTCAGTTCAGCCTCACTCTGGGCACTGCTGTGCCTGGGCAGGGTCTGGGTGTAGAAAAGGGGGTGCGGGGAGGAGGCTGGCGGGGTGGGCGGGGCGGCCCGGACCCCTGCACCCCTGGCCAGTGTCCCACTCCCCGACTGCTGCTGACTGCGAGAGACGGCGGCCCCGCACGCCCTGGCCAGGTCACCGCTGGGCAGTGTGCCTGAAGCCAGCCCCCTTCTGAGGCATTTCCGTTCCTCTGGGTCTCCTAAAAATAAACTTTTAATTTATTTTAAATTAATACTAAAATGAAATCTAAATTAAACTGTAACGCATCTTAGGCTCACCCCGAAAAGGTCCCGCGTGCACAGGCCGGCGCCGAGGCCCAGGCCCGGGCGGGGGCGACAGGCATGCCCGGGCGCCAGCGGGAGAGGAGGGAGGCTGCCGGCC
>NW_004567169.1:516255-518071 GCF_000260355.1 Condylura cristata | reverse complement strand
GGGCGGCCAGCTCAGGGGCGGGAGGCCTCACAGCAGCTCGGGAAGGACCCTGAGATGCGGCCCCGGAGGTCGGGCCCAGCCGGGCACCCCGGGGAGGGCAGCGCGGTCTCCGGGCACTGACCCCCAGATGGGCGGACGGGCTGCCCCCGCCCGACACCTCTCCTCTGCCCAGCGGGGTGCAGGTGGGTGGCTGCACACCGGCCCTCTGGCCGCTCAGCAGGGGCCGCTGGGCCCGGGGCGGCATGCCGACTCGGGGGTCTCACGGCCCTCAAGTCCACAGCCCGGTCTCCAGGAGGGGAAGGGCCCCTCTGAGGCCGCCCCGGGACCCGCAGCCTCAGGGCCCAGCCACCACCCTGCCCGCCAGCAGCCTCCTCCTGCAAGCCCCAGCCCGGCCGGCCCCCAATTCCCTTCCTGGTTTCAAAGGGCCGTGCCCCTGCTCTGGCCAGCAGCCGCTCAGATGCAGAGTGAGGGTGCTCTGCTCCCCCAGGGCGGTGGGGGGCCGCCTGGACCCCGAGGTCACAGGGCCTGCTGCTCCTGGGAAAGGCATCTGGGAAGGAGGAATTTACAGACTTCTGTTTACCAAAACGAGACCCGTAAAACATTTAACAGCAGCAATTAAAGGGGACAGCTGTGGGCCCCCCGCCCCCCCGCACATCCCCGCGCCCCGCCCCCGGCTGCTGTCAGGTCCCCGGCGCTGCGCTCAGTCTGGACATCTGGAGCAGCTGCGTCCCAGGGCGGGCGCCCAGCACCGGGGGGCGCGTGTCGTCCCCTCCAGAGAGCCGTGGGGTGTTCCGCGGCCCGCAGGGCTCCTGTCCACTGCGGCCAGCCCGGGGACAGACTGTTCGGTGCAGCCCCGCCAGCCCCCGCAGCGCCGCTCGGCCCTGGGCATTGGCGGCCTGCCAGGTGCCCGCAGACGCTCCCCGAGTGTCCAGGCCGTGCGGGGCAGGGTGGAGGCGCGGGGAGCACTGGCCAGGGCAGGACCCCTCTGTCGGGGACAGCGGGCAGGCCAGCCTGGGTATCAGGGCCCCCACGGGGAAGCCTTCAGAGCGCAGCAGCAGGGGACTGCGGGCGAAGGGCCTCCCGCCCAGCCCCGCCCACGGGACGCCCCCTCCTGCAGGGTGGCTGGCAGCCGCACAGGTCGTGTCACGAAGGGGAGCCCCCAGGGCCTGGCCCCGGCCCCCCACAGCGCCCACACTCCCCTCCAGGCCTCGTCCGTTCGCGGTGAGGAGTGGGGTCAGCCAGCCACCTCCAGCTCGCAGAGGCTCCCTGGGCGCCCCCACACCCGGGCCTGTCAGCAAGCCGCGGGACTGGGCAGGCACCTGAGGCCGGGGCCCTCCCTGCGGGAGCCCCAGGCCCAAGGCAGTGGGCGGGCGGCCCCCTCTGGCCGCGGGGGGGCCCCCCAGAGCACCGCCGCCGCGGAGGGGCTTGCAGGGACACAGCGGGTCTGCCTGGCGCCGGGGTCCTCGGGCTGGGCCAAGGGGCCCTTTTTGGGGAGCAGAGCTGCGGCTTCGGGGACCAGTGCCCATGCAGATCCCCAACAGCAGGAGAGCTCGGTCCCAGCTGAGCCGACAACGGACCAGCAGGAGGCCCGGCGCCCGCGGCCCCGCCCGGCTCCGCCCCCGGGTCTGCCTGGCGTTGCCTCTGCAGCCGGTGTTCTCGCCTCCCTAGCTCCAGGGTACCCCAGATTTTCAGGGAGCCTGGCATCCACCTTCCTCCCCATGAGCCACTTGGATCACCATGGAAACAGCAACGTTCTCTACGGACAACATCGTTTCTATGGAGCCCAAAAAGGCGAGTGCTGGCGTGGGCGGGGGGG
>NW_004567169.1:506594-508387 GCF_000260355.1 Condylura cristata | reverse complement strand
GCCCAGGACCAGGGCGGGGCGTGGGCTCGGGCAGTGGGCCCTGCACCCTGGGTCCCAGCCGGGGCCCCGTGGGCCCCGCACCTGAGTGCAGCGCCCTTCGCAGGAGCGGGCACGGCACCAGAAGGGCAGCGCCCCGGAGCTGGCACCCGCCCAGCTGAAGCCCAAGGTCAAGAGCAAGGGGCTGCCCGCCGGCCTTGGCCCTTTCCGGCGAAAGGAGGCTGCTGCGGGTGGGCGCATCCGGAAGAAGCTCTCCCGGGCCAAGAGCGCCACGGCGGCGGGGGCGGCCCGGCTCCCACGGCCCGAGGGCGGCAGCAGGGAGGTGCCCAGGCTCCAGGGCCAGCCAGCGGGGGCCCGCAGCACAGGCAAGTGGTGGCCTGAGCGCCGCGGCTAGGCCCGCGGATCTGGGGCCACAGGACAGGTCCCGGGGGCCAGGGCTGCGCCCCCAGCCGCGCGGGCTCGAGGGAGGAAGGGGCCCAGCGGGCATCCTGGAGGGCGGTAAAAATAGCCACGCGCCTCCCTTCCCACGGCCTCCGCCAGGCTGACCTGGGCCTGCCTGGCCCCAGCCAACCCTGTGCAGGACGACGCTGGACGCCTCCCCGTCCGCAGCCTCGCCCGGGAGTTCTCGCTCCAGGACAGGAGCCTGCTGGGCGGCGGGGCAGAGCGGGCGGGGCCAGCAGAGGTCACAGCGCCCAGGGCCCGAGATTCAGGGCCTGCGGGTGGGAAAGGAAGGCAAGGCGCCCAGCCGACCCCCGCGGCGGCACACTGGGCCCCGCGGCCCCCAGCAGCCGGAGGATGCAGGTGTGGGCGCCACTCAGACCCCCGACACAGACACCCAAGGAAACGGTCCCCCCAGCCACGTGGCCTGTCCCGCGCTCCCCAGGCAGCGGCTACGACAGTGAGGGCTGCGGGCGTCTCCTGGGGGCAGAGGCCCCCGCCCAAGAGCCGGGGCTGGCGCCGCACCCTGGTGCACCGGGGCCCTCGCCCTCCTCCGTGGTCAAGATGGAGGCCAACCAGAAGGCCAAGAAGAAGAAGGAGAGGCAGGGCTTACTAGGTAACTGGGCAGCGGGGCGGCGGCCGCGGCCGGCCAGGGCCCCCTCCCACGGCCCTCCTTCCGCAGGGGCCTGCCGCCTGTCCAGCCCGGAGAGTGAGGTCAAGATCAAGAGGCGAACGGCCAAGGCCGCGGGGAGCGCCCGGCTAGAGCGGCCCCCGGGGGCGCCCGGCAAGAAGGCCAAGGGCCAGGCCAGAGGCGGGCTGCGGGCAGAGCCGGGGGCCGCCCCCAGCAGGGATGCGCTCTTCGGCCCGGCCCGGGCCTTCTGCCGTGAGGAGGGCAGCAAGCTGGCCAGCGAGCGCCTCAAGAGAGCCACCCGCAAGAACACCCTGCTGCAGCCCGGACTGCGGGTGCGGCCCCGGCGCCCGTGGGCGGGGGCGGGGGGCCGGGCGGCCCCGGGCTTCAGCCTGACTGGCCCTGGGCCGGCCACGACTGCCCACCCCCCCCACAGCGCAAGAACGGAGCCCTGTCCGTGGCCCTGTCGCCCCGCAACACCAAGGCCATCCTGGGGAGCAGGAAGCTGGGCAAGGCGAAGGGCAAGGCCGCCGGCAAGCAGGTAGCGCCCCGTAACCCCAGAGCGCCCGGCCGCCCCGCCCGGGCCCAGAGCTGACCCCCCCCCACCCCCGGCTTCAGGGCCAGGGCCGGGCGGTGAGCCGGCTGCTGGACAGCTTTGCGGTGGAGGACGACTTTGCCTTGGACGACGACAGCAGCTTCTCGGAGGAGGACGCGGCGGCCGGCGGCCCCC
>NW_004567169.1:504367-504915 GCF_000260355.1 Condylura cristata | reverse complement strand
CCTGGTCAAGCTGGACCACGAGGGCGTCACCTCCCCCAAGAACAAGAACTGCAAGGCGCTGCTCGTGGGGGACAAGGGCTTCGGGCCCAAGCTGGGGCGGCCCCTGCCCGGCCCCAGCTTCGCGCACCCGGCCCTGGGGGGCAAGGACAGGAAGGGGCGGGCGCCCGTGCACCCGCTGCCCGTGGGGCTGGCGCTGCGCAAGTTCGCCGGCCAGGCCGAGTACCCGCTGCCCTGCGACAGCGACTGCCACAGCTCCTACTCGGACGAGGAGGAGGACGGGCCCGGGCTGGCCCCCGGCGTGCCCTCCCGCTTCCTCGCCCGCCTGTCCATGTCCTCCTCCTCCTCGGGCTCGTCCACCTCCTCCTCCTCGGGCTCGCTGTCCACCTCCAGCCTCTGCTCCTCGGACGACGAGGGCTCCTCCTGCAGCTCGGACGACGCCGACCCGGCGCTGCTGATGCAGGCCTGCCTCACGCACCCGGTGCCCGCCCTGCTGGCCCAGCCCGAGGCCCTGCGCGCCAAGGGGGGAGGCCCGCACCCGCACGCCCCGC
>NW_004567169.1:500921-501424 GCF_000260355.1 Condylura cristata | reverse complement strand
GTGGGGGCCGAGGCCATCTCGGCGGCCTGAGGCGGAAGAGCCTGGGTTGGGCCCCGGCTGGGCTGGCCGGGGCAGGGGAGGAGGACCTGGGTGCAGCCAGCGAGGTCCTCCATGGCCTCGGGGGGCCCCAGCTCCAGCACCTGCAGTTACTGTCTGGGTGAACCCCAGGCAGGGCAGGGCCAGGACTGAGCGGGGGAAGCGGCTGCTCCGAGGGAGACAGCAGGTGAGCCCCAGAGCCGTGGGCGGGCCGTGGCAGAGCAGAGCGGGGTCTAGGCACATGGACAGTCCAGGTGGGTGCCCCCACCCTGCTGCACCCGGGGTCAGTAGGGCTGGGGAAAGCTCTGAGGGCCCAGGGCTGGCATGGGAGCCGCAGCAAGCTGGGTGGGGGGGTCTCCTCCAGCTGCCCATCTCCCCACCCCCACCCCGCCTCCCTGCCCCCTTCCGACAGGGTGGCCCCAGCCTCCCGGAACCCCCTGCCCTTGAACAGGCTGGGGGGCATGGGG
>NW_004567169.1:496417-499771 GCF_000260355.1 Condylura cristata | reverse complement strand
GGCCGCCAGGCTCCGGGCCGCGTGGGCAGGAGCCCGCCCCCTGCGTCCCTGCGGAGGTCCCCAATCGCGGGGGGTGACGGCCGGACGCCGCGAGGCTGCGGATACACCCGCTAGCTGGGCAGCAGGTGCGCTCACACCACAAAGCCTGCGTTTCCCGACTGAAGCTGACGGCGCCTGCGGGCGGCGGGCCGGGTCGGGCGTGATCAGGGCGCGGGTAGCCCCGGGAAGGACAGAGGCGAGGCCTCTCTGAGTGGCCATCATGGGCCCCACCGCCTGCCCTGGGCGCCCTCTCGGCTCTCCCAGGCTCAGCAAGGCCAGGGGACCGAGGGGGTGCCGCTGCGCCGTGGACCTGCCTCGCCCAGGCGACCCTGCTTGCGGGAGGATACGTGACAGGAGGCCGGGGCCGCGCAGGCCGGCCGTCACACCGGCAGCTGGACACAGCCTGCCGCGCTGTGCCAACTGCCGCCCAGCCCGGCCGGCTCGCCCGGCCAGGCCCGGGAAGAGCCGTTTCTCCCTCGGCCCCCACCACGGAGCCAGGAGCGGGAACTTGAGGCTCTGGCCCAGCCTCTCGCCGTCCCACCAGCGTCCTGCCCTGAGCTGCCCTGGCTCGAGCAGGCTGGTCTGCAGGCGGGCGCTGCCGTGGGTGCAGGCCACAGAGAGGGAGAGGGCCCGATGGCCAGTCTTGCCGGGAGTGGGCGAAAAGGACACGGGGAGGGGGGACTGAGGACCGTGGGGACATTCCTCTGGCCCGGGCTAACAGAACACAGAGAGACCCCATGAGCCCCCAGCCCCCTACACAAATATTCTGGTGCCGTGACTCCCAGAAAAAAGCCAAAGGGGGCTCTCCCTGGGGGCGCGGTGGGTCAGAGCGCAGCGCTGCAAGCTGGCCGCAGCCGCTTCAGCCCATCCCCGGTGGGGGGCGGCCCTCAGGGCTCAGCAGACCCCTCCTGTCTCTCTCTGCTGCTCCCCACACGGTGGACTTCTCAGCCTCCCTGTTCTGCTCCCCTCTCTGTCTCTGGTGAATCCTCTCACCGCCCCTGCACCTCTGGCCTGTGCCCCAATTTTGTCTGCATAAATAAATCTTAAAAAAGGCCAAAGAGCTCGCATGCCTGTCGGCAGAACCCCCCACAAATAAGGGGCCGCCTTGGGGGAGCGCCCCACACACATGAACACCAGCACCAGAAGGGTCTGGGCCACCCAAGTCGCTCTGGGCCGGCCACCCGGCACCCACAGGCAGAGGCAGGGTCCGCCGACGAGGGCGGCCCCTCGGCCGGGGCTTCTGGCCGCGCCTCAGTGAGCCTTCCTGCAGACGCGACACGGCGCAGACAGACCGCGCTCGGCGCAGAGGGGGCTGCCGGAGGTGGAGGGGCGCTGCCGCTGGCCCAGGGGCCGCTGGCCCCCGCACGGGCAGGCGAGGTTCCAGAGCCCTCAGCGGGTCTGCTTGGGTGGCTGGTCCCCTGGGGGCACTCCGGGGCAAGCGACTTGCCTGCGGCCTCGCTCACAGGGGGATAGAGCGTCTCGGGAGGTGGCCACCGCCGGGGCCTGGGCCCCTTGTGCCCCGCGGCCCCACCCTGCGGTGCCGACTCAGTGACGGCCCGCGGGGGGGGCTCCCCAGACACCCCTGCCCTCTTCGCATTTCCCGGGAGGGTAACTGGACTCCCAAAAAAGTCATCTTCCGCTGTGCTCAGCAGCGGCAGGTCGGCTGGTACAGCCCGTGTGGCCGTGGGGGCAGCAACCCACGCTGCAGTGGGGTGTCCTGAAATTCAGGCGCTGCAGTCCCTCCTCCCTCCCTGCCGGGCAAAGACACACGTGATGGCGGGAGCCTGAGCAGCCGCCTTGGGGGTGCAGAGGAACCCACATGTAAAGATCACAGCGCAACACAGCGGGACACGCCCCAATGACAGCGGAGCCCCGGCGCTCTCCTTGAGGCTTCTGTCAAAGGGAAGACACGGCCCCCGGTGGCGCGACGGGCTGGGGCGCAGCACTGGGATGTGTCGGCCGCCGCTGCAGCGTGAGGGGGACCCTGGCCAGGGAGGGCCCCAGGGCGCAGCAGACCCCTTGGCCCCCGCTGTCCCCTCAGCAGCGGGTGTCAGTGGATCCGCCTGTTCTGTCCCCGACTGTCTCTGGGGCATCCACTCACCCCACACACCTCTGGCCTGCGCCCCGGTTCTCGTGTGCATAAATAAATGCATCTTTAAAAGAAAACTGAGAGAGAGAAGTGTCTCCTTGCTCACGCTGCTGTGACTTTGGCATCTCTGGGCTCCGCTTTCCTCGCCACCTGCTGCCCAGCCCAGGACTTCCGCTGCCGGGTCATGGCTCGCTAGCGGGCGCCAAGTCCTGTCGGGCTGCCCGTCTCGGGAGGACTCCTGGCCGCTGCAGCCCCCCGCCCCGGTCCTGTCTCAGCACAGGGGTCACAGCCTCCGCCGGGGCCGCAGCGCTGGCACCACTCACCCAGCCAGTGGGTGCCAGCCCCGCCGGGCCTCCCTCCCGCAGTGGCCTCGCCAGGCCTTTCCGCGCCCTGAGTCAGGTGCCACCGCCTGAACTCTGGGTTCAGACCTGGGGCAGGAGTTCAGAAGCAGGTCCAGCTGGTCAGTGGGTGCCTTCGCGGATCAGACACCCCCCCTTTCTGTGCAGGACATGGTGATAGTCCCCACCTCCCCAGGAAGGCATCCCGTTCACAGAGGCTCTAAAAAAGTCCTGGGGGGCCCATTGGGCATCCCCCGGGGGCATCTGCCCATTGGGAGCCCCTCAGGGCCGCAGGAGGGCCGCCGGGCGGCTGGGCTGAAGGGAGCATTCGCCTCCCAGCCACACTGCCAGGCACAGGCCCTAGGATGTTCCGAGCGGCACTAAGGACCAACCTGGAGACCCCCTGATGCCCAGTGACCGGAGCCCTGGTGGCGGGCAGCAGGGCCAAACCAGCAGGAGAGGACGGTGGGGCAGGGGCCTCCGCGGAGGCCTGCCGAGAGTGGGCCGCTGGTCAGCCCCACAGCAGGCAGGCGAGGCTGGTCCGCTTCTGGAGCTGGGGTGGCGGGCACGAGGGCACCTGGGGCCAGGGCGGTGAGTGGTGCCAGTCCAGGATGGGAATGTAAGGTCCCACCCGCCTGCGGGCTCAGGCCTGCACTTACCGGAAGGTGAGGCGAGGGGGCAGCACCCAGCCCCACGGCCTGTCACTCCCCGGCCGGCAGACACGGGGCTCCCGGGGTTCTGTCTCCCGGACCAACCGCCTGGCTGCGGAGGAAGCCGGATCTCCAGCTGGGTGGCGCCCGCCCAGCCAGGGAGGGTGCGGAGCTGAGCAGCCGGTGCGCCCCGCGGGTGGGCTCCGGGCTCAGCCCAGGCCCCAGCACTGGCCGGCCA
>NW_004567169.1:494838-496317 GCF_000260355.1 Condylura cristata | reverse complement strand
CGAGCAGACGGTGAACAGTGGCTCAGAAGGAACAGAGTCGACCCGCGGGGCGGCGAGCCCCGCGGCCCTGCGAGCGGTCAGACGCCCCGTCCGGGTCCAGGAGAATGAGGACGAAGTCACCGCACACAGCCCGGCTCAGGGCACGGAAGTCAGGTGGGCCGGCGGCGTGGGGGCCGCAGCAGCCCTGCCAGCCCCGGCCTCGGCCTCAGCTGCCCGCCGCACGTGACCGACGTGTCTACGGCCGCGATCGGCGCCCGGCTGCGCTCAGCACCCCTCGCCTTCCCTCTCCCGAGCTGCCTGAGCGCCCCATTATCACCACCCTATGGCAGGTCAGGATCGAGGCAGGGTCCCCTGACCCCTAAGTAGCAGAGGAGAGGTAGCCTGCGGCAAGAACCCCCGGTATCACCGCCTCACCAGCCTGCGGGTGCCCGCCTCGCTTGCCCCATCCTGCTGGCCGCTGGGGCCATCCGAACCGCATGGCCGTGCCGTCAGGCTGTCACTTCAAACCTGGACACGTGCTCTCCTCCTTGGAGACCAGGCCGCGGTCCAGCAGAGAACGGTGAGAAAACCCACACCCCCAGAGGAAGCCTCATCTGTAGATGCACCCCGCAAGGGTGTGTGGGCGCCCACCCGCGTGGGCGTCTGGCTGGGCTCGGGGCGCCCTGAGACAGAGCGCCCAGAGGCCTCACAGTGGGGGCACATGGACCCACGGCCGCGCCGGCAGCTGTGCCCTCTGCCCCCCCTTGCCCCACTGTGGGTCTCCCGTGGGCGGCTCCTGAAGGCTCTGCAGAGGGAAGCCCCACGCCCCCAGAGCCGGCACCCTTCTGAGGTGTTTTTACATACCCTCAGGACAGGCACTGCCCACTGTCCACTGCCGCAGGCCCAGGGCTGACCTGCAGGTGCAGGGGGTGGGGGAGACGGACCTCCAGGGCAAGGAAGGGCCTGCCGAGGACCTGGGGCGGCAGGAAAGGGGGTGGACACACACCACCCTCAGCCCCCCGCAGCACTCCCCTCCCTCATTCCTGGTCAGGGTCAGCCTTCCTCAAGTGCCCTCCCTGTGCCCGCAGGGCAAAGCCCCTTCCTGTAGCTCCCACCTGGAGCGCCGGCCTGGAGAGGAGACTGGGGGTGCAGGTACCCAGGGCTGCTAGTCTCCCCAGGACACGAGCAGGAGGCTCAGGAACAGGTGAGCGCACCAACTGGCCTGACCCTCGGGCTGGCCGCTCCACCTGCTCCTGGGCAAGCCCGGGCGGCCCTCCGGCCGTGGCAGGTGGGGGAGCCTCGTTTCTGAGCCCCTATGGGAAGTGGGGGTCCGTGAGGGGCCGCAGGATCGAAGACCGCGGCAGCCGAGTCCTCCAGCCGCTGCGGGGTCGCTCTGAGGCGTGTGCAGTGGGCACAGCGGGGTCCGGCACAGCCGACAGCCCGGGAGCGGCACCTCGGGGCGGCGGGGACAGCTGGAGGCGGCGCGGGAATCCGGCGGAC
>NW_004567169.1:492298-494405 GCF_000260355.1 Condylura cristata | reverse complement strand
CGCGCGGAGCCTGACCTTGGCCCCGCCCTTCGTCCTGTCCCCGCTTCCGTCCCCTGCGTTCTCGGCCTCCTAGGAATTGCGAGAAGAGCCGCAACGCAGCTCGTCTCTGAACGGCCGCCCGCTGGCCAGCGGCCCTGGTTGCCCCGGCACGTGGGCGGCGGCGGCGGCGGAGGGGAGGCGGGCCGATCTGCTCACCCGACACCCCGGCTTCCTGACTGCTGCGGGGCTGGGCCAACCCCACCAGTCTGCCCGCTGGGCTAACCCCTCCTTGACCCGTGCCCTGACCTCCGCCGGGTCGGCAGTGGCGGCCCTCGGAGCCGCGGCCCTTGGAGCCAGAGCCCCTGGGAGCCAGAGCCCCTGGGAGCTGCCCTTCCAGCACAGGGCCTCTGCCGTGCCCCCCCACCAGTTCCCTGAAGCCCCCTCCCCCACACAGGTGGTCCAGCCACTGGATGCCAAGGGTTGTGGGTCCCCAAAGGGTCTCAGGCCTTTACTTCCACCAGGCGGCCATGAGGGGGCCAGAGAGGGGGTCCTAGCTCCCAAGGGTCAGAGCCCAGGGACTCCTGCCCCAACCCCCACAGACCTGGAGAGGTCCACGGAGTCAGAGGGGACCCAGCCCTGACATGGCTCAAGAATGGCAGCTTGACCAGGACAGGAGTCCCGGGCCACTGTCCAGTCCCGAGAGGCCAAGTGCAGCCCAAGGGTCAGCAGGTTCTGCTCCAGGCTGGCATGCCCACTAGGGTGGCCCACGCCCAGGCGGGCAGGGCGTCTGCAGCTCCCTTTTGCGGCCGTGGGCAGGTGTCCGGCTCCGGGTGGTGCTGGCAGGCTGACGTCCGCAGGGCGTCTTACTGTGGGACAAACTGGGGCCAGGACACAGCCCCAGCAGGTGGGATGAACGGGAAGGAAGGCCAGAGCAGAGCTAGGGGGCAGGGGCCCATCTCGGGGCGTCACCCCAGGGAAGACTGGGGTGACAGAGTGGGATGCGCCCATTTCCCCTGCTGCCTGGGCACACGGGGTCCTGCTGACCGGAGGGCCCAGATCAAAGCAAAGTCAGCAGGGCTGAGCTTCTGGGGTGAGGGGGGGGGGACACAGGACCGACTCTGGGCCCCGGCGCCGCCCGCTGGGCACTGCAGCCCCTTTCGCTCCTTGGTGCGCTCAGGTGGAGGCCAGCCAGGGCTGAGACCCTGGGGCGGGGAAGCTGCCCAGAGGCGGAGCTCGGGGTAGAGGAACGGACTGCAGAGGTGATGGGGTGCTGCTGGGCCCACTGCTGCAGAACCCCCAGGCTCTCTAGGGCCCACCGAGGGCCACTGTGTGCACCCCAGCATGGACACAGGGTCCCCTCCTCCAACAGCCACCCCAGAGACCCTGGCTGGGGGAGGGGAGGGGCATCGTCTGGCCACTCGGCCAGGCTG
This sequence comes from Condylura cristata, assembly GCF_000260355.1. Lineage (NCBI taxonomy): Eukaryota > Metazoa > Chordata > Mammalia > Eulipotyphla > Talpidae > Condylura > Condylura cristata. Next base: position 492,996 of record NW_004567169.1, on the reverse strand, counting down.
CCACCCTCACCAGTGCCTCTGCTGTCACAGCCGTGAGGATGTCACCGTCACCTGCACAGCCAGGCGACGGCTGCCCCTTGAGGTCAGGTCACTTACTGGACCCCCAGAAGCAGGCCCTCACCTGCGGACTGCCGCGGAGAGCACACCAGGCAGCAGGGGTCACCTAGCGCCCAGCCGAGGGCCAGGAGCAGAGGCTGAGGAAGGTCTGGCTGGGGCCGTTGAGGGTCCCGCTTCCAAGCAGGGGGGCCAGGGTGCCCCTGCCAGGCAGAGACCCCTGCGTCCTCTCAGAGAGGTGTCCTTTTCCAGGCCCGGCCACCTCGAGGCCACCTTGATCCAGGCCTGCTGCCGACTGGCAGAGCCAGGGCAGGACGCGAAGGGGTGACCGCGGCTCTGCTCGAGCCCGCCGAGGGCTCCAAACCCCGACTGCATGTCCACCCCAGGGAGCTTTGAGGTCTGGAGTGGGGACTGGGCGGCCCCAAGGGGTGCTGGACACGGGTGTTCGGCGGATCGGGGCGACCCCTCCGGAGGGCGGGCCTGGCCAATGCGTCCAGGCTCGCGGGTTCCAGCAGCGCGGAGGAACGGGGCGCGGCAGCGGTTACGGGGCACGCGGCTCTGGGAGAAAGCGCGGCGGCGACTGCGGTGATGCAGCCCCCGGGCCGGAACCGCACGTCGCCCCGGGCTCGCCAGCCGCGGAGGCG
>NW_004567169.1:490711-492015 GCF_000260355.1 Condylura cristata | reverse complement strand
CCCCCCCGGCCGCCGGGAGCCCCCCGCACCGGGCACGGACGCCTCGCGGGCGCCCGTCGTTCCAGACTGAGTCGCACATAACTTGGGAGGCAAAAAGGGAGCTGCCCCCATGGGACACTTCTGGAGGTGCAGAGCCTAGATTCCAGCCTGGAGCCCAGGAAGCTGGGCTGGGAGGAGTGGGGGGAGCAGCGGGCAGGGAGCTGCTCTGGCTGCTGCCAGAGCTGGGCCGTCACCTCCGCCGGGTGCCCTGTGCCATGAACAACCTCGTGGGCCCCTGGGGGGCACCAGCCCCTCGCAGCTGCCAGCGGGAAGGCCGCCAGGAAAGCGGACTCCGGGCACTTGGGCTGCGAAGAAGCCACGCACTGTCCGGCTTAGGAGGCGGCTCGCCCGGGCCTGGGTGTGCCCGCCATGGGGTGCGCGGGTGGCACGGGTGAGCGGGGCTCCCCTCGGCGCACGGCCTCCATGCTCGGCAGCCTTTGCCGCGCCCACGGCCGCGACTTTTCTTCCGCCCAAGAGGAACCTTCAGCCACTGCCCACCGGGAGCCCCCCAGCACCCGCCTGCTCCTAGGTCGGGCACCTGGGACCCTGCCGGGCTGGCCGGTGTGCGCCGGCCTCGTCACTCCTGCGATGTTCCCCAAGGCTCCTCCACGCTGCACCGGCTGCCGCACCGGCTGCCGAAGCTTCACTCCTTCGAAGCGGCCTGGTAATGGCCCCCTGCGCCGCCTGCAGTCCGCCGGCGGCCGAGCTTTCCACCGCTAGCGCGCCCGGAGCCTGTCACAAGCCGCACGCGTCGGTGCTGGGCCGCCTGGCGCAGGGTTCACCCACAGCGCTGTCCACTCAGGCAGGTGCGCCCGCCTCCGGCGTCCGCCCGGCCAGGGAGGGACCCCAGGGCGCAGCAGACCCCCCCTGTCCCCCGCTGCCCCTCAGCAGGGGGTTTTGTGGACCCGCCTGTCCTGCGCCCCCGCTCTGTCTCTGGGGAGTCGGCTCACCCCCGCCCCTCTGGCCTGCACCCCAGCCCTTGTGTGCATAATAAATAAATCTAAAAATAACAACCGTCTGCGCGGCCCCTTTCCAGTTGCTCTGGGGCTCTCCCTCTTGGAGTGACAGGGAACCCCAGAGCCAGGGCTCCGAGCCAAGCTGCCGGCAGGCCACGGCGCGCTTTCTCCTCCTGCCGGCCAGGAGGCCCCAGCACGTGGCGCAGCTGGGGTGCGGCTTTCACAAGCTGCAGGAGTCTGCCCTGGCCGCCAGCACCGCCCAGAGACGGCGCGGTGGTCTCTGGCCGTGGCGGGGGGCACGCGGGGGGC
>NW_004567169.1:487235-490191 GCF_000260355.1 Condylura cristata | reverse complement strand
GCCCCCCGGCCCTGCCGCGGGACCGGGACGCGGAGGGCTGAGTTCTGCCGCGGGACTCTCACTTCTAGACAACAGACGCTTCGTACAGAGGGGGACACGCAGGAGGTCGGGCGGCCCCCTCGGAGGCCGCCGCGCGACATCTGCGTCCGGCAGAGGCCGCTGATCCGGAGACAAAGGCGCCCCGGCCCTCCAGGCCGCCGCCCGCCCCGCCCCGGCTAGGCTCGCGGGAGAAGGCTTCGGGGAGGAACTGGCCGGCCGAGGGTGGCCGCGAACCCCGCCCCTTCCGCCGGGGACTGGCCCTGGCTCTGGCCCTGAAGAGCCGAAGGATGTCGCGGATGTCGCGGCGCCCCACCGCCTGCGCAGTGGCCCCCCCCACCCCCTCTCCCCACCAGCAGGCACCTCCCCAGGGCGTGATAGGGGTGGCAGGCCCGTGCCCCCCATCTCCCTCCCCTTTTCTGTAGCCTTGAGGCCTGGAGGGACGCTTTGGACGATTCGCGGGTGATCTCTGCTCGCGCAGGGCTGTCAGGGCAGGAAAGAGCAGCCCCAAGTCCCTGGGGGGCCACCAGGACCACCCCAGTCCTGGGGCCTGCCTCTAGCTGGCTCCCACCCCGTGCCCCCTTGTGAATGGGCCTCCGACCCATTGTCTGGTGCACCCAGGCCCACCTCCCCCGCGGCCTTTATGCTGTGGTCAGCCAGCTGGGCCCACCCGCAGGAGCCGCGCAGCCTCCGAGCCCACTGCCTGCAGCGGCCCGCCCGCCTGCGGCTCTCATCCCTTCAGGGCAGTGTCCTCCTTTCAAGTCCCTCCGGGAGAACGCGTCCCTCCTGCTGCTGAGTGTCCAGTGTGCACTGAGTGTCAGCCTGTGTGAGGGCGGGTTGCTCCGGCCCCAACCACGCTGGGGCCCCCGTACAGACCTGGGCAGAGGACGGAGCCCAGCTCAGCCGGCCTTGTGGGGTGCTTCAGGGAGACGGACCAACCCCGAGGCAGCCCTGTGACCCCTAACAACCAGGCCCTCCTGCTGCCAGATGTTCACCTCAGGCCACTGGGCGGGGCCCCTTCTCCGGCCAGCCCAGCGGGCAGTGGCCACACCTGGTGTTGGCGAGGTGCAGGGGAGGGCTGCTGTGGTTACAGAAGAGCCACCCAGGGCAGCGGGGGGCCCCCCAGGAACCCTCGGCGCCAGCTCAGTCCCCCAATGTGAGCCGGGGCGAGGAGGCACGACCCCCTCCAGCCTGGTCAGGGTGTGGGTGCCCAGCTGGGTGGTGGCTCTGCTTCCGCGCAGTGGGGGGGACACAGGCATTGGTGGGCGGGAGGCACCGAGCCCCGACCTGGTCGCTCACGGCCCCGCCCACCGCCTGCCCCTTCACCCCGCCTGGCCGGTTCTGAGGGCTGTGCCCAGCAACCTCCAGCGGACTGGCCCTGGGGAAGCTGGCCTGGGGGCCGCTGGCCTGCAGGGCCCCTGTGTGCAGGGCGGGGGCGGCCCTGGTCCTCACACCCCCAAGGGCCGCGGCTTCTCTCGCCGCCACTCCCCTCCCGCCCTCGGCAGGGGTCGCCAAACCCAGGGCACTGCAAGCAGGCACTGCAGCGAGGGGCTGTCTGCACTGGCCGCGGGGCTGGGCAGTGTGTCGGGGTGGGGGGCGCCTCACAGAAGGGCCACCCCCTGCGTCCCGTGCTGGGCACTGCCCCAGCGGCTGACTGGCCTCGCAGTGCTGGTGGCCGCCCTGCGCCCTCTGGCCAGGCAGGAGCCCAGCCTGCGCCAAGCTCACCGGCCTGTCTTCCTCCCTGGGGGCACGTGGGGTCCCGGCCTGCTGCGGCCTTTGCGCCTCCCTCACCAGACTCCCCGCTCCCCCTCAGCCCCCCCCTCGTCCCCCCCGCCGGCGCCCCACACCCCCGCCTGCAGGGGTCGGCTCTCGCGTCCCTTTCAGACGCCCGGTGTGGAGGAGGGGTCCGACACCCCGGTTCGGGTGCCCAGCGCTGGGGGCGCAGGGGACACACGGCCCTCCCGGTTTCCTGGGGACACGGGTGAGCGTGGGCAGGCGTGGTCCAGGGGGGGCGGCCCAGGCCCCTCCCGGCGTTGGGGGGTTCCGGAGGCGGCCCTGCAGCGGGGCGGTCAGCGCCGCCCCCCACTCTCGGTCTCTCCCGTGACAGCCCCGCCAGGCTCGCCTCTTCCCACGCAGACACCCCCTCCCCGCCCCTGCGGGGGACCAGAGGCCCCAGGAGCCCCGAGTCAGCAGCATCGGGGCCGGGGGCAGAGGTCAGAGGGGAAGGAGCAGCCGCGCCCAGGACGCCAGGGCCCGGCCTGTCTGACCAGTGGCCGCACAGGAAGGGACTGGCCTGTGGCTTCCTCTTCTGCCAAAGGGCACAGGGCGCGGGACTGTGGTCAGAGTCCAGCCTCAACCCCTCCCCGCCCTGCCCAGGCCCTGTGGCGCCCGGCCCGCCCAGCAGTCTCGGTGCTGTGCCAGCTGCCCAGAAGGTCAGCGCCTCGCCCGCCACGTGGCCTCCTGCCGGCGCAGGGCCTCGGACACCCTGGCCACTGCAGACCCCATGCCCGTGCACAGGCGGGGCCCCAGGCCGGAGGCTGTTTCCGGGGTTCGCTCACTCAGCGGCGGCCCAGAGGCTGAGCGCTCGTCGAGCCCCGCCTGCCTGCTTCCCGCCGTGGGGCGGCCTCCCCTCACAGGCCCCCCCGCCACCACAGGCGGGGGAACCTGCCCCCCGCCAGTCCACCGACCCGCGCAGCCGCTCCTCAGGAGACGGCCGGACAAGCTGGCCTGGCCACTCGGGAGCGGGCCGGCCCCCGCGGTGGGGGACAGCTGCGTTGGCCGTCTGGAGGCAGCCAGCGGGCGCTCACGGTGGCCACCCGCGGCGGGCAGGTCCCTGACCCGTCGGCTGGGGCGTGCGCCTGACCGCCCAGGCAGCAGCCAGGGTCCTGGACTCGGCGGCCGCAGGGAGACTCGGGCCCCG
>NW_004567169.1:482450-484990 GCF_000260355.1 Condylura cristata | reverse complement strand
GCTGCCCGCCCTGGTCAGCGCATTCAGCCCACACAACCTCCAGGCGCCCGGGCCCTGCCCCTTCCCGTGGGACACCTGGGGTGGCACGTGAGTCTCCGTGTCCTCCTGGGGTGCTGCAGCTGAGAGCCCAGGCCGCCGGGGGTGCTGCTGGGCCTCGGGGGAGGCGCGGCTGGGGCCAGGCTCGTACTCAGGGGGGAGAACTTGTTTTCCACAGTCAGGATGCTTTAGGGTCTCCCGGGGCGCAGGGGTGTCTCAGCCAGGGCGCTGCGCCCGCGGCCAGCCGGCCAGGGAGGGCCCCCGGGCGCAGCAGACCTGTCTCCCCGTCTCCGCCCGTCCTGCTCCCGCTGACGCCGCGCACGCCTCACCCCGCACGGCGCCTGCACCAGCTCTCCCAGCACCATAAGTAAGTAAATAAAAACAAAGTTTAAAGAGCTGCGCTACGTACCCGCTTGTCGAATGGGGCGCCGGCCGGGCGGCGGGGGGCGCGGACCCTGGGCCAGGTGGGCGTCGCGGCCGCCGCAGTCTGGCTCTCACGGCCGCGAGGGCCCTGAGGGAGCCTCTCACATCACCGGGAGCTCAGACCTCTGCTCTCGTGAAACATTTTCAAGAAATGAGAACCGCGAACCGAAGCCTCTCGGGGGCGCGAGGGCCACGCGGCAGCCGGCGGGCGCTGCTTGGGGACTGTCCTGTCCGCCTGGAGGAAGCCGGCGCGGGCCCCGGCCCCAGGGCACTTGGGGAGCCACCGCCCCTCTCGAGGCTCCGGGCTGCCCCCAGGTCCCCTCGCTCCTGCCCGGCGGGTGCCCAGGGCTGGAGCTGCGCGGGGTGGGCTGGCCGCGCCTCGGGGTTCTGGGGGTCGCTTCGCTGTGGCCGTTCAGCGTGGCCGAGTGTGAGGCCGGGGCTCAGGGGCCTGGCGAGGCCCCCCGGGGGAGCGGCCAGGGCCCAGGCCCTGCGTGTCCGGGCCGGAGGAGACCTGAGGTCGGCCCTGGAGAGCCGCTCCGGTGTGGCCTCGGGGACGTGCTCCGGGGCGCGGTGTGGCAGTGGCGGCCTGTCTGTGGGCGGCGGGTGCTCTGTGCCGCCGGCTCTCCACCGCGCCACACCACGCCAGGGCCAGGGGCCGTTTCGGCGTTTCCGAGGGTGGCGCGCGGCGGCCTCGGGCAGGCTCCACACCGCCCTCCTGGCTCCAAGCAACACTCTGCCCCTCACTGGGCCCCTTCTCCCGCCAAGCCTCTGCTGACCCTGGGTTTGTCCACCTGGCGCCTGTCCCTGGGGGTGGGGGTGGGGGGCCCTGCCTGCAGCCTGTAGAACTCGGCTCCTTTCAGAGCCGCATCGCAGCCAGGGGCCCCCTGTCCTGCAACCCCATGGCCGCCTTGGGGAAAATGTGCATTCAAATCCTTGGCCCTTTTTTTAAGGTTTCATTGATGCACACAAGAACTGGGGTGCAGGTCAGAGGTGAGAAGACTCCTCAGAGACAGAGTGGGGAGCAGAGCAGGCCGACTGACTGAAACCCACTGCTGAGGGGAGCAGCGGAGGGACAGGGTCAGCTGCGCCAGCCCTGGGCCCCTCTGGCTGGGGACGGAAGGGGCGTTGCAGCGTGCTTTGACCCCTTGAGCCACCAGAGGCCCCTCAGCCCACTTTGATGGGGTTGCCAGTCTCGCCTTGACTTCTAAAAACTTTGTATTCAAGCTACTTCTGGTCTCCCTGTTCCGGCCGCACCCCAACGCTGTCCTTCACCAGCCTTTTGCTCCCAGCGGACAGCTGGGCCTCTGCTTGCTGGAGGCACTGAGGGGAACAGCCCCACCCACAGCCAGGGCTCCGCCGGTGCCAGCGCACAGCGGGGCGGCCAGGCCAGAGCTCCTGGGGCAGCCGAGGACGCCTGCGGTCCCTCAGACCGCGCCGACCCTCCCCTGAGCAGGCTTGGATGGCCAGTGTCCCCTACATGGCACAGCAGTGGAGTACGGCGGGCTGGTAGGCCGTGGTCAGTGCTACCCTCAGCACAAAGGGGCAGCATGGGGGGAGGAAACTGGACACAAGGCCAGAAGGGTTTGGGGCAGGAAGGGGCCCTCACTCAAGCTGTCCTGGCCAACAACGGCTCTGGGCATAAACAGGCCGAGTCCCTACGCTGACCCAGACACAGCCCCCACCCCTGCAGAAGCCCTGCCAAGCCCACCCCCGCGCTCCCCACGGAAACACCTGGCACCCGAGAGCACACCTGGCCTGCCCCAAGCCCAGAGGCGCTTGGGTGGCCAGCCCGGCCGGCGCCCGCCCCCAAGCAGGACACTGGCGTTTACCGCAGCACTTTATTCTCCTCACACAAGCCGTGTTGCCGGGGCCAAAGGTTCTCACGTGACAGTAGAAAACCAAAATCCGTCTCAAACAGTTGCGTACAAAAAAACCTTACATAAATTAAAGGAATGAGTAAGTTTACAGGTGTGAATGCAAAACGGGCCGTGTTTGCCGACTCGGGGCAGTCACAGCCGTGGTCCCGGGAACACCGGGTAGGAAGGGAAGTGGACCCAGGCCGGCGGCCCCCGCGGGCTGGC
>NW_004567169.1:478950-479965 GCF_000260355.1 Condylura cristata | reverse complement strand
GGCCGCCGGCCGGCCGCTCTCGGCGGCGCGCTAGGCCCCAAGATCCGGGAGCACCGGGGCGCGGTGACCTGCCCCCCAACACAGCCACGACCTCTCTAGACCGGGCGGGGTGGGGGGCCGCTCGCTTGCCCGCGCCTTCTTAGCGGGGAGGACAGGCCGATGCCCCCTTCCCCCGTGGGATCCCCCCATCCCAGCCAGGTGCCCCCAGGTGCGGCTCTCCTCTGCTGCAGGGCTGGGCATTGTTTCAGTTTCATCACCTTGGGCACTAGAGGACAGCCGAGGCCGGGGACTGCGGTGCTAGCTGCCTGAGCGGACTGCCCCGCAGAGGACCCAGCCCCGCAGACGACAGGGTCTCTTCATACCAGGGAAGGGTCCAGCTGGCCTGAGCTTCCCCACCCCTGCGGCTCCGCTGCCATGGGGCTCAGAGCACGGGACCCCTCCCCGCCAGCCTCCACCGGCCTGGGCCCTGGGGTCCGCTAGGGTGGGGGCGACCCCTGGCACCCCCCCCCCAGCAGAGCTCTGCTGGATACTCAGCGTGACCCGCAGGGCCTGGCCGCACCTGCTGGCTGCGAGGGGCCGGGCGGGGCCGGCTTTGGGCTTCCAGTCAACTCTGAGACCTGCCCAGGGAGCCGGGCTAGGAGGGGGGTGCAGTGGGGCAGGGGAGGGGAGGGGCTGCTTCAAGCCTCGGTCCTCAGCACCACCCAGGCAGACCTGGGCGGGGGCGGCCCGGAGAGCCCTGAAGGTCAGCTGGCGACCCGACCGCATCTGCACATGAGGACACCGGACTAGGGAGGAGCCACCGTCCGCTCCCCTGCTGCTGCATGGCCAGACACCAGGCCGTCCTGCAGGACCCGGACCAGCAGGCCCTCCGGCATCCTGGTCCCCGCATTTTCCCGGGGGCGGGCGCGGGGCACACCTGTGGTCCCTCGAGTGCGTGCCCCACCCCCGTGGAGGGAGCGCACTGGCCCGCCAGCGCCCAGACGGCGGCAGCGACGGGGACCCCGGTGCGCAGCGG
>NW_004567169.1:476771-478155 GCF_000260355.1 Condylura cristata | reverse complement strand
CGCAGCGCCCACTCCGGCGGCCCTTTGTGGTGGGCCTGGGCGCGCTGGGCTCCCCGCCACTCCGCTGGGCTGGAACAACCGCCCGGGCTCCGGGGAGTGCGCGGCGAAGGGGCGCCGGTGCCCAGCCCCAGCGATGCCCAACGCCCTGCGCCCCTGCGCCCCTCAGCCCGCCGTGCACCTGTCACCCCCCTGCCCCAGCCTCCGGGCTCCGCCCGCGAGCGCGGCACCTCCACACCAGCTCCTCGCCAGCCTGCCCCCCTCTGCGGGGGCGTCTGGGTGCCGAGGCCCCACCCTGTCCTGGCCGCTGCCATCGCCCCTCCAAATGCCGCACAGGTCCCCGCGGTGACCCTGCAGCAGACAAAGAAGGGCGGCAGTGGGGACGGCTGGCGCGAGGACACTGGGCCAGCTGCGGGCTGCGCGGCCGAGGGAAGAGGCCCCGGGGCCCTGGCGCTGAGTGCCCGCCCCGCCGGGTGCCGGTTCCTTGGAAGAACCTAAAGAAACCAAAGCGCCTGCCCAGCTGGCACCCGGGCCTGTGGACAGGGCAGGCAGGCTGGCCCCGGGGGTCCCGTCCTGGGCTGCGCACTCGGCCTCGCCCCGTGCTGCCGCGGCCTGGAGACTCAGGTCGGAGGCCGAGACCCAGGCAGGACCCGGCTGTGCGGTGCCGGGGCTCCCCCGAGGCCAGACCGCCGCTCCCCGCTGCCTCCAGGCAGGGCCTGAGGTGTGGCCAGAGGGCAGCTGGGCAGCGGGTGCCAGGACGCGAGCATCTCGTGCCCCCGCTCAGCTGCCCCGGGCGTGTGCACAGAGTCGGGGCTCAGGACCAGGGTCCCCCGCTCTCTGCCCTGCAGCTGCATGAGCCGCACCCTGCCCTGTTTCCCGCAAAGGCCTGCGAGGTCAGGGCTGAGGCCACCCGCAGAGACGGGGCCCTGGCCGCTGCCGAGCGCCCGCTCCCCACCTCCGTCTCGGGGTCCAGGGAGCAGCGGCCAGGGCAGCCCCACAGGCACGGCGCGGCGCCACGCTCCCTCCGAGCTGCCCTCGCCTGCCCAGCTCACCCAGCCAGGGAACCGCCCTGACGCCCGCAGCCCCAGCCCGGGTCTGGACCGCCTTGGTGGGGCGCTGGCTTCCACGCCGGGCAGCTCCTTCGTCTCAAGGGGCAGGGCCGGAGCGGGGGAGGGTGGGCCAGGGCGCGACGCTGCCGGCCCAGGGCAGAGCGGGCTCTGCGCCCTGTTCTCCTGTGGCCGACCTGGGGGCCCGCTTCCCAGCTGACCCGAGACGGCCTGACCCTTCCCAGGCGCCTCCTGCCCGCCCTCTGCCTCCCTTGCCTCCCAGCCCAGAACGCCGCCCCCGGCCTCTGGCCGCCCGCTGGCCACCGCCTGGCCTGCCCAGC
>NW_004567169.1:475126-476225 GCF_000260355.1 Condylura cristata | reverse complement strand
CTCCCCGGCCAGGGCGAGCGTGGCCTCCCTGCGCCCCTGTGCCCGGTCAGATTGGAGCCAGCGCGCCCTTCCCCACCGCATGCCCCCTTCCCCGCTGCTGGGCGGGCGGGGGTGGGGGGGAGGTGCCCCTGGCGGGGTGGCCCCCAGCGCTGCCTGTGGGGAGCCTGGAGGCCCGGCCCAGGAGGTGGCGCCCTCGGGGCTGTCGGGGGTCCAACGCTGAGGGGGCGGTCGTTCCCGGCGCGGCCGCCAGGGGGGGCCCTGCTGCCACGGCCAGGCGCGGCCCGCCTTCCCCCAGGTGGCTGCGCCCTCTCCCGCCCTGGCAGGGACCGCGGCCGGCGGGCACAGCCCTGCCAGGGAGAGGCGGGGCACGGCAGGTCTCGGTGGAATGGGGCCAGGAGCAGCCCAGGCTCAGGGCGGCCCCAGAGGGCCCCAAAGCCAGGCGGGCCGGAGCCTGATGCGCCGGCAGGTGGCCGCGGGCACCCACTTGGGAGAGAGGGAAAGAGCCGGTCCAGGGAGGCTCAGGGTCACGCGCAGGACAGCGGGGCCGCGGGTCGTCAGCCGCCCACCGCCCCCGCGGCCGGGTCTCTCCCGCCTCCCAGACGTGTGCGGGGTGGGGGGGACGGGGGCGACTGCCCACTGACACCTGGACGGAGCCTGAGGCTCTGTGAACCTCAGTCCAGTTGCCCCAACTCTCCTTCCCTTTGGAATGGGGGCCGGCAGGGCCGGGGCCTGCGTGAGGGACACCCTGGTGGCCCCAGGCGGCCTGGGAGCCCGAGCTCACGATGGGGCTCAGGTGGGAGGGGCCGGGGGGCCCAGCGCCCGGCGCCTGCCCCCTCGCCTGGGGGTAACCTCGGCCCGGGGGTCTCCTTCTACCCTGCCTCAGGCTGCTACATTGTCCGCTGCGTTGTGTGTTCTGGGTCTCACCTGGGGTATCTCACCTCAGGGTCTCACCTCAGAGTCTCACGTGGGCCCAGGGATCTCACCTGGGGGGTCTCACCTCAGCATCTCACTTGGGGGTCTCACCTCAGGATCTCACCTTGGGGCCTCACCTGGGGATCTCACCTGAGGATCTCACCTCGGGGTCTCACCTCAGAGTCTC
>NW_004567169.1:463272-463750 GCF_000260355.1 Condylura cristata | reverse complement strand
GAGCCAGGTCCAGCACGCGGAGGCCGGACGGGGTGCTCTGGTACACACGGCTGTCCCCGCCGCTGGCGGCGCACAGCACTGGCCCTGGGAGGCGACAGTCCCGCAGCTCCAGCACTGGCCGCCCCGCCTCGTCCCTGCCGGCCTTGATGGCCAGCGTCCGGCCGTGGTGCCCAACCGCCACGAGGCAGTCGGAGCGCATGTCCTCCGTGTCCCGGGCCCGCGGCTCTGTCCTCAGGGCCCCAATGAAAACCACGGGCTCCTCCAGGTGGTGGAGGATCTTGACGAGGGCCGCTGGGTCGCCGGGAGCTGAGCGGGAGGTGACCAAGGCCTTGAGGACCACACAGCGCAGCTGGCCACCGGGGAGACCGCAGAGGATCACGGGGGACTGCAGGATGGAGGCGTCAGCTCCAAAAAGCAGCCCGAAGAGGGGCTCCTCCAGCGTGAGGCCCCCGCTGCGCTGTGGGGGGCTGGGCGGGGC
>NW_004567169.1:460009-461549 GCF_000260355.1 Condylura cristata | reverse complement strand
GGTGGAGCGGAGGAGCCGGTCCCTGAAGCGAAGCGCAGAGAACTGCAGGAGCCGCCGCCGCCAGGCCCGTCGGTCTCTAGAACGCCAGCGGGCCTGCAGCATTTCCTAAGCCGTGGGCCCAGCTGGTCGCAGGCATCCCCGCCCCCAGGTCAGGCACGCAGTCCAGCTTCCTCCCCTGGCCAGGGACAGGCTCTTGCACCAGGGGTTGCAGCTGCCTGCACCGTGGCTCCCAGAAGTCTGGGCCTGGCACAGCTGCCCTCCTGGCCCGTGTGCACCAGCGCAGCAGGACGTGTGTGAATGGGGTGAGGCGCCTGGGTGGGCTCATGCAGTTCCTGGAGCAGGTTGGAGAGCCGTGGCCAGCAGGGCAGCCCTCAGCTGGGAGGGGGCATGTGCATTGCTGCCCATGGCCTGGGTCCGAACAGCCCCAAGCCGTGGGCCCTCCTGGCCGAGGGTGGCCTGCCTCAGCTCCCGTCAGCTGGATAGCTAGGAGCACCTGCAGGCATCAAGTCAGGCCACTGGTTCCACACGTCCTGGGTGGGGCAGCAGGCCCCTGGCCTCAAGCTCAGGGGAGCCCTGGCCTGGGCCCTGAGGCTCACGGTCAGCGGTAAGGGCCGGACAGGGCGCCTGCAGGATGGATGTGCTGCTCTGGTCTCAGGGTGGCAGTCACCCTCCTTAGGTCCGAACCACAGATGGGGGCCCCAGGCCGTTGGGGCATGCAGACCGCCCAACCCCAAGAACCCACTGTGCCTGGGTGGAGGGCGACAGCAGCACCCCCAAGCCCTGGCCTGCCCGCGGCCTTCGAGGCAGGTGCCAGGTGCGTCCCCCAAGCCGCCAGCCTGGCCCCAGGCAGTACCAGGAGCCCAGGCAGCCCTCGCGGGAGGGGTGGCCAGAGGGCTGGAGGAGTGTGGGCTGCCGGTCACCCCGCTGCGGGGCCGGGGCCTGGGCAGGAACCACAGCCTAGGAGCCTGGCAGCTGCTTCAGGCGCTTTTATTTCCCACTACCGGTGGGAGCCCAGGCACCGTGCGGCCAGCGCGGGCTGCGCCTGCACCCAGGCGGAGCTGCAGCGGAAGCACCTGGAGCAGGCTGGTCCGAGGCAGCAGGAGGGTCCTGGTCCCAGGACGGCAGGGCAGGGCAGGGCGCAGCCGCCTCCCACCGAGCTGACCTAGGCACTGAAGGTGCATTTCCCTACAAAGAGCGACTCGAAACCAGAGGCGAGAAATCACAAAGCTTGTTCTTGAGCTAAAGACAAAGGAACATGGATTATGCGAACGCCGAGTTCAAAGCAGGAAACGCTGGCTGAAGAGAAGGGGCTGGAGGCTCCAGTGAGGGTGGGCAGTCCTTGGCGGCAGCCTGGAGGGCGGCGGCCCGTGGACAGCGCTGCCCGGGGGCCTGCCCCAGCAGCAGGCCAGCTGGCACCTCTCCCTGGCTGCGGGGGCCCCCCGCAGCGCCCTGCCCCGGGCAGGCTTAGTCCCTGCGTGGCCTGCCGGCCGGCCGCCCCACACGAGTGCAGCGCAGATGGCTCTTGTTAAGGCAGAGAGGC
>NW_004567169.1:456186-458560 GCF_000260355.1 Condylura cristata | reverse complement strand
GCCAACACTGGTGCCAACCGGGCTGGCAGTGCCGCCCCCGCCCCATGCGGCACACGCCCTCCCTGGCCAGGCTGAGGGAGGCCAGCCAGACCTGAGGCCCAGCACCGACAACAGGAAGTGCCGGTGGGAGCCTGACCTCTTGCGCTGCCCAACGGCCGGTGCGGCCGCCCAGGGAAATCGGGGGGCTGGGAGACAGGGCTCCGGGCCGAAGGGGCAAGGCTGCCCTCTGCCCTGGCTCCTCAGGGCGGCACGGGGCTGAGGCTGCTCAGGGGGCATCTCTGGCACCACCCTGGGCCCCGCACAGGCCCCCACAGAGCACCTGGGTCTCCCCAGCAGCCACCCGGCACACACGCCGGCCCGAGGCAGCAGCGTAGGGGCCTCTGACCGCTGGGGCTATTGCTCCTGCCTGCGGCCCCCTGGCCCCAGGGGCTGCCCAGCACAGTCCTGCTCGGGCCGTACCTGCAGGGGCATGACCTCGTTGGTGACCAGGAACAGCAGGAGGTGGAAGTCTGACACGGTGTCCAGGAACACAGATGAGGTGTTCTGGGACAAGTAGGTGGCCAGGCTGTGGAAGTCCTGCAGGGCAGCGGGAGGGCAGGGCTTGCCGTCACCGAGGCTGGCCTGTGTGGCCGCCTCCCCTAGTGTTGCCCTGGCCACGGCCAGCGCCAGGGACCGCGCCCCCAGCAGACCCGCCGGAGCCGGAGGTCTGGTGTGGCCGCCGTGCAGCGTGGCGGGGCACAGCCTGGTGGCTGGGACGGGGGCGCTCCGCGGCGCAGCGGCTCGCAGGGACGGCATGGCTGTAGGGGTCACGGCGGCCAGCAGAGGGATCGGGGTTCAGGAGCAGCGCGGCCAGGGCCAGCGTACCCCAAACCCCGCTCACCTGCGTCTCGCCCAGCACGTCCCGGTTCTCGATGGGGAACGGATTTTGCGGGATGGAGAAGGTGTGCACGGGGTCCTTGGGGAAGGTCGTCGTGATCTGAGGAGCAATCGCAGACCGTGGCGGCCCCGACAGCGGGGGCGGGTGCCCAGAGCAGGAGGCTGCGCTCCGGGCGGGGACACGCTGGGGGACACCATGCTTGGGGGGGGATGTCCAGCAGCACCTCCACGCCCTGCCCCGGCGTCAGGGGCCCAGTGAGCCCAGACACGCCTGCTCCCTGCAGGCCTGTCAGGCTGGGCGCCGGCCTCCCTCCAGGCACAGAACAGAACCGCCCAGAGGGCAGAGCCCGGCTCGGTGTGGACCTGCCTGCCCGCCGCCCACCTGCTCCCTCAGGTGCCCAGGGAGCCAGGCAGAAGCAGGCACGGCCTGGCCAGGCCGCCTCCGGGCCGCGGCTCACGTCCCCAGGTCCCAGTGCGGCGTGGCTCGGCTCTCGAGAGGAACCGAGCCTCTGGGGTGCTGGGCAGAGTCCCGGATTCCGGCCAGGACAGCGTGCCCGGGCCCAGGGCTGCGCGTGGGCCGGCGTGGACGGGCACGGGCTGGGTGGCGCCTGTGAGCCGACCCGCCGGCCGACAGCGGGGCCCTGGGCGGACTTTTCCGGAAGCGTGACGCCCACGCTGACCTCAAGGAAGTGAAGACCAGAGACGCGGAAAGCCCCTGGTGACCACCCGGCCCCCACTCACGTCTATGATCAGGTACTCCACGGGCAGCGGCCGGGCCAGCTGGGTGATCTCGTTGCCGAACTTGTCTATGTCCTGGAATGGGAGCCGGGCGCGGCGTGAGGGGCCGCACACGGACCCCGGTGCTCTCGGGGCACGAGAAGCCAGGCGGCGGCTGCGGCTGCAGCAGGCCGCCGTCCGGTGCCCCCTGGGCACACCCAGCCTCCCCGCAGGCCACGGCCGACCGGAGTCAGTGGGACGGGGCCAACAAGAGCCCCCGGGGCAGAGCCCTGCCCAGGCGTGTCCTGCTGTGCCAGCTGTGGACCCCAAGCCCCAGGGGGTGTGGGGGGGAGCGGCCAGACACGCCCACTAGCCACAGGCACAGCGGGCCGTGACGTCAGACGTGCCGAGCTCAAACAGCTGCAGGAGGGAACTGCCCGAGCCAGAGCTTCTCGGGCCTCCCGGGCGCAGGGGTGAGTCTCAGCTACGAGGCTGTCGGCGTGGCCGCCGCCTGTCCAGCGGGAAGGGCCCAGGGCGCGGCAGACCCTCCTGCCCCGCCCCCCGAAGTTGGTGTCGTGGGCCCGCCTGCCCTGCTCCCCACGCTGTCTTGGGGAGTCCCCCAACCCCGCACACTGGCCGCGTACATGAGTGACCCGCGGGAAGCCAAGCCTCCGGGTTTCTCATCGCAGAAGCTGCGGGCTGTGTCTGCCCCCCAAACCACCGCGGGCCCGCCCACCACAAATTGCTCGCCGAGCCCCCACTGCACGCCAGTGACGTCCCT
>NW_004567169.1:454695-455202 GCF_000260355.1 Condylura cristata | reverse complement strand
GGGCTCCCTGGGCGGCGGCAGCACGCGGCCGAGGGCGGGCGGAGGTGTGGCAGCAGCCTCGCCCTGCGCGCCCACCTTGTAGAAGACGTCGGGCACGTACTGCTCGCTGCTGGACTCCTTGGCGTAGCCGAGCTCGGGCGCGTCCCTGCAGGGCAGCAGGCACTCGTCCCGCACCAGCGCCATGCACTGGTTGGACACCTGGTAGCCTTCGAAGTGGACCTGGTTGTCGGGGCCACCTGCGGGAGAGACCCTCAGGGAGTCCCCACGGCCGCCGGCTCTCCACACCGGCCCGCGCCCGCGGGCGGCCCGCGCCCGCCCGCCCCCCGCACCTGTAGCCACCGCAGTGACAAACTTGGACCCGAAGTGCCCGTCTGGGGAGAGCCGACAGATGTTGGGGTGCTTGTTCTGGAAGGCCCCCGCGGTGATGCACTCCTCCGAGCTCAGGAAGTAGGTGTCCTGGGGGAAGGGCCAGCGGACCTCACGCCTCCCCGCCCCCACACAAACGGC
>NW_004567169.1:453654-454415 GCF_000260355.1 Condylura cristata | reverse complement strand
GCGGGCGCCCTCCCGCGGCACTGCGGCGCTGAGGGGGCAGGAGTGGAGCTCACGGCTGCCAGGTTCACACCCCCAGGCGCCGCACTGCGTGGGGGGTGCGGGGTGGACCCGACGACCAGCGGGCCGTGTAGGGACTGCACCCCAGCCCACGGGGGGCGTCCGTGCGGAAGGAGCACGGCAGGTGGGGACCTCCCCAGTGCCCCCGGCTCCCGGGAGCCGGGCCGGGCCGCTGCCTCAGGCCTCTAGAAACGCGGCCAGCGAGTCTGCGCAGGGGGACGCCCCCACCTCGCCCCAGGTGGAGGAGCACCGGCTGCAGCCCCGGAGGCCTGGCCACGCCCCGCGCCCCCCAAAGGCGACGGCTCTGTACCTTCCTCAGGCCGAGCTTGGCGGCGATCTCGTCCACCACTTCGGCTTTGGGGTCTTCCAGCAGCTCCAGGCTGTTCTGTGTGCCGATCTGTGGGCAGGAGAGGGCTGGGCCCGGGCCAGGAGAAAGCGCTGCCCTGCCGGGGGGCAGAGACCGCCCCAGACAGGCAGCCCCGCAGCTGCGGGTGACGGGCCCTAGGGACCCCGCCCACTGGCTGGGAAGAAGGTGCCCCGCGCCCTGGACCCCGGCCCCGTTTCCCTCTCTGTGGCGTCACTGGCCCGGAGGGGCAGACGTGTCTCCTGGGAGCGGCCCTGACAGCTGTGCCCCTCGGGGTGCAGGCGGCGGCTCCGGCGGGCTCCAGCAAGTGACGGCGGCCAGGCCGCGGCCGCGGGTGGGC
>NW_004567169.1:446394-453141 GCF_000260355.1 Condylura cristata | reverse complement strand
GGGGGCCTCAGGCGGGGCCCCAGCCTGTGCGCCGGGGCGGCACCTCCCGCCCCAGCCGGCCACCCGTACCTGGGGCGGCTCATAGATGGCGGCCACTTCGGCCCTGATGCCCAGGGGAATGTCCTTGTGCTCCGTGTAGCGGCCGTACAGGTAGCCCACGTGCTGGGCGCCCGTCTTCCTCCAGAAGTCCAGGAAGCGGTCGGCCACCGTGTGGTTCTCGAACATGATGTTGTCCACGTGCCGGTACTTCTGCGGCGGGACAGGGGCGTCAGGGCCCGCCCGCCCGTGCCCGCCCACACGCAAGCTCGAGGGGCGCCTGTTCCACGCCCACCTCCAGCGCTGGTGGGGTGCATCTGTGAATCGTACCTGGGGTCCCCAGGGAAAGGGGAGGCGGCAGGAAAGGAGGGAGACCGAGGGGCGGGCGACGCAGAGCGAGGGCCGGAGGGAGACGGCGGAGGAGCCGTGCGTGCGTGGCCGGCTCGGCCGGGCTGGGGACGAGGACGGCACCCCGGGCACATCGGAGACGCAGGCGAGACCTGGGCAGGCCGGCGCTGGCCCGACCCCACGTGGGCTCTGTGCTCCTGTCCCCCGACTCGCCTGCCTCTGCCCCGCCCCCAGCCCCCGGGAGCTGCTGGGGGGGGGAGTCCTGGGCCCTGGCGGTCCGCTCAGGCCGGCCGGCCTCTTCCTCACACGGGGGCTGCTGACCCCGGCGGTGCGCCAGCTGCTTTGTTTCTCTCCCATCTGTGTGGCACACGCCGGCGGAGGAAGCCCTCCCACGTTAAAATCTTGGGCACCTCCTCCCTGGGGGTGCAGGGGTCACAGCGCCGTCGGCGGCCCCTGCTGCAGGAGCCCAACCCTCAGCCAGGGAGTGACCCCGGGGCAGCGGACCGCCGTCCCCCGCTGCCGTGGGTGTGAGCGGCCCTGCCTGCTCTGCTCCCCACTCTGTCTCTGGGGGGTCCTCTCACCCTGCGTCTCTGGCCTGCGCCCCTATCTCTCACGTGCATAAGTCAGTCAACCTTAAAAAAAAGCCTCGTGAGCCGAAGGGCACACAGCAGAGCCCGCTTAAAGCAGGGAGGTCCGGAGGCCCCAGCGTGCCCCTCCCCCTCCCCCTGCCCGGAAAGAGTGGAACGTGCGGCGCAGGGCGAGGACGGGGGTGTCCCCAGAGGGGCGGCCTGGGCTTGCCCCGGAGCAGACCGAGACAGCGCCTCCCCGAGCCCCCACCGTCTCCAGCTGCGCAGCCTCAGGGCGGCGCGGCCGCGGCAGTCCTGCGTCGGGTCCACCGGCCGCGTCTCTGGCCGACAGAGGCCACACGGGACCGGAGCGCGGCCGCCCGGCCCGGCCCTGCCCCAGCCCTCACCTGTCTGTTCAGCGTGATGGCGCTGGGCTGGCACTTGGTACAGATGCCGTTGGGCCAGGGGAGATGCCCCTCGCACCCCGACTTAATCTTGCAGCTGATGTTCTCCAGGGCCACAAACTTCCCCCTGGGCGAGAAGCGGTGGCGTCAGCAGCGGCTCAGCTGGGCCCGGCCCGGCAGGTTGGGGCTCTCGGCGCTGGCCAGGGAGGGCGCGCAAGGAAGGCGCTTGGCCACTCCAGGGCGGCCGGCCCACGCCCTCCCCGCAGCCCGGCGCTCCCGGCCCAGCCAGCAGCCAGCAGCCAGCAAGCCCCGCGCGTCTCGAGGCCGAGCCTCGCTCCCGGCGGCAGACCCACCCGGCGGTGACGGCGCCCAGGCGCCCGCCGCAGGGCTGACCGAGGCCTCTGCGCAACCGGTCGGCTCCTCCAAGCCAAGCCCAGGCTCGCCCACTGGCTGCGTGGTCAGCTCTGCAGTGGCACGTCCCCAGCCCCTTTTTGGGAGCCACCTGCGCGCGTTGCAGGCTGTTGGGGCACCCCCACGGGTGCACGGAGGCGGCAGGTGCCCCCGCCCCGCTGCCAGTGGACAGTGGCCCGGCCGTGAGGGGCCTTCAGCACGTGCAGCCTCCCCGCTGCGGCCGCGGCTCAGCCGGCCAAGGGGCGGCAGGGGCGAGGCGCAAGCAGCTGTCCGGCCTCCGGGCAGCGGGGAGAGCCCGACGCGGACACGCCGGCTGGCCGTGCGCCACCTGACACCGCGGTCCCCAATGGAGTTGCCGGGTGCCACGTGACCAGGTGAGGCCGGTGAGGCGGCCCCCGGCCTGGTGCCGCCCCAAGAAGCACCTAGGTCCCACTAAGTGCCCGTTTCTTTTCTAGAGCCTGGGCAGGACTTGAGAGCTCGAGCGCCCCGCCCCGCCTCTACCCTTCATGCCCAGCGGGCGCGTCCGGGGCCCCAGTCCGGCTCACTTGTCGGCCCCGCCGGTCAGCTTCCGGATGTAGGCGTGGAAGGACATGTGCTTCACGGGAGGCTCAAGGTGGTGCAGGTAGTCCTCGTCGAAGGGCTGCAAGACACGTGGCGGTCATGCGGGGCCCAGCGGGAGCGCCGGGCGGGGGGCGCAGACTCACCTCCAGAGGCACGCAGTGCACGCACTTCCCCAGGGGGCCGTGGCGGCACCTGACGGGGCAGGAGAAACTCGTGAGGGGCTGCGGCGGCCCGCAGAAAACGGCAAGATCCGAGCTAGCTACGGTCTGCAGGCCTGAGACGGCTGAAGGCCAGGGGCGCTCAGGGACAGTGTGCGGCACTGGCCAGCTCCCCAAGACACGGTCCAGCGTAAGGGCCCCCTGCTCTTTGAAAGTGTCCAGACACTGGAGGCCCGCGGAGGGCCCCCTGGGGGCGAGGGGGTGTCTCATGCTGTCAAGCTGTCGCCAGCCACCACAGCCTGAGTTCACCCCGGCCAAGGAGTGACCTGCAGGGCACGGCACACCCCTGTCTCCCCACTGCCCCCTCAACAGTGGGTGTCAGAGGATCTGCCTGTCCTGCTCCCCACTCTCTTCGGGGAGTCCCTCACCCCGTAACTCTGAGCTGTACCCCGGCCCTTGCGTAATAACCGAGTTACAGATGACCCTCCCCGGAGAGAGAGCCCCGCCGACGGACTTTGCGATCCCGGAAGCGACAGGAGCCTCGCACGCTAACTCGGGGGCTTTACCCCAGAAGGAAACAGTCAGACCCACGCCTGCACCCCAGACTCCCACCGCCCCGGGCACTTACAGCTGGGGGTCGCGGCTCCGGTAGATCTTCCCATCCTGCCGGCTGAGGTACTGGTCGATCTCGTCCTCCACCACGCTGGGCGCCCCCGGGGCCCTGAGCCCCAGTGGGGCCGAGGTCTCCATCTCCGAGGAGGGGCCGGCCAGGCTCGAGGGAAACAGGAACAGCAGGTCGCCGTGCCTGTGCCGACAGCCCGTCAGGCTCCCGGCCAGCGGGGTGCGGACCCCAGCCCCGGGCAGCGGCCAGTGCTGGGACCCCAGCCACAGACCTGTGTTCGGGGCTGTCGGCGCCCGCTTCCCCCGCCTCGCTCCTGCCTGCCGCGCTGCCTCCGCACCCCACACCGCACCCCTCAGGTGGCCTTCAGCCCGTCACCGCGGCTTGGGCTCGTGGGGGCCCTGCGGCCCCCTCCACGCCACGAAGCCAGGCCTGGGCAGCGAGAGGCAGCAGCTCTGACGAGGACAGTGAGGGGCGCCAGAGCTGCCCCCGCCACCCCGCCGAAGCCAGTCAGGTGCACCCCCACGCCCGGGGGCAGCGAGGCCTGGGCCCACCCAGCCAGGTGGGGGGAGCCGTCGCCCTCCACCCTGGGGGTCCCCAGCGCCCGCCGGCGGCGTCTGTGTCGCAGCTGGGACAGGACGCCCCGGAGGGGAACCCCAAGGAAGCTGGGCCATAGTGCCCATGCGCCCCAGACACGCACACACAAACGCAGGCCTCTGCGTGCTGCAACCCAGAGCGGGCACAGGGGCGTGCTGTGAGCAGGCCACGCGCGAAGGACGGGCCATAGGCGGCGGGGCCACGAGACCCCCTGGCAGCCAGGTCCGCGCCTCGAGCCCAGTCAATGGGACACGGGTGTCCTGTCTGCCCCGGTCACGGGCCCAGACTCCCAACCGCGGGGGTGCAGCTCCCGGCACACAGAGCTGCCCGCAGGCGTGACCACAAGCCAAACCCAGCATCTAGTGAGCAGGGAAGCCCCGGGGTGAGAGTGGACAAAGGTGACACGGCTGTGACCTTTCCGGACCTGACCCGCAGGTGAGACGGCCGGAGTCAGACGCAGACCTGCCGCCAGGCGGGAGAAGCCGGCCAGCGGGCAGCAGGGGAGTGTGGACGACGCAGCAGGAGCCCCAACCACGCAGAGGACCGGCCTGGGCTGTGCCCCGGTCCTCACCGTCCACTGGTGTGTCGGTCACAAGGACAGTGGCCACAGCGGGGACGCGCCCACCCGCAAGAGGACCCCAGGGCCGAGGGCCCATGGTGCTCCAGTCGGCAGCGGGGGTCGGGCGCAGACAGGCAGGAGGGTCGCGGGGCCCTGCCTGGGACAGCAGTGGGCGAGTCTGGCCGCTGTCCCGTGCGCAGGCTGTGGGCACGGCTGGCTCTGGAGACAGAGCCGGCACACGGGCGGCGCCCGGGACCGGGACAGCGCGCGTGGACGACAGCCGGGCGCCTCCGGGGCTGTGGCACTGCCCAACTGGCGGGCAGGACACGGCCACGGGCCGGGCCGGCCTCTCACTCCCTGCACCTGCGGTGCGCCCGCGGCCAGAGCAGAGCCGGCCAGGGCCTCCCTGTGGACAGCCGGGAGGAGGCTTAAACACCTCAGAGCCCACTGAGCCCTGGAAACTGGCCACAGGACACCTCACACGGGCCAGGCCTGGAGTGGACGGTGGGAGGAGGAGGTGGCCGAGATGACCCCAGACCAGGGGGGCACACAGGTGGACGCTGCCCGGCCATGCTGCGGGCACTCACTTGATTTTCAGCAGGTTGAGGGACTTGGTGGGCGACGCGGTGATCTCCCCGGTCTTGTTTCTGTTGATGTAGACGGAGAAGCCGTTGTTCTGGAAGCCGAACTCCTTCGCCACCTAGGAGGGCCCCACGCACGGAGGTGTCAGTGACGGCCCCGCCGTGGTCCGCCGGGGCCGCGGACGGCAGGGGTGGGGCGGTGGGCCGCGGGGAGACGGAGCGAGCGGGGCCACCGCACGGAGGCGGCCCGTGGGGCCCAGACGTTCGGGCAGGGTGGCGCCTGGTGCAGAGGCCAGGAGGGCACTGGGAGCAGCACAGGTGGGCAGGGAGCGCCCCGGGCACCGGTCACCTGTGCCGGGCAGGGCGGGATGGCGTGCAGGGAGGGCGGCCATGGCTTGGGCCTGCCCTGGAGACGGAGGGGCAGCAGGGACGTGAGGCTGCAGAGCAGGCCGCCGTTTCTATCCCTGGACAGCGCGCGGAGTGACCGCCAGAGACGGTGTGCGCACAGCAGGCCAGCGGGGCCAGGCCGGGCCCACGGAGTCAGGGTGGGAGGGCAGGGGCCTGGGCCTGGGGCTGGGCGAGGAGCTGGGGCAGCTCCCAAGAGGAAGCTCCGAGCGAGGTCAGGTCCAGAGAGCCCCCGGCCAGGGCGGGAGTGACAGCCGGACCTGGTGCACGGGGTCACGGCTGGACATCAGATTCTGAGGCGGGCGGAGAGGTGGGAGGGCTGCCGTGCCCAGCGGAGGGACACCTGCCACCCCAGGACGCTCTCTGGCATAGACATTCGTGCAAATGCGAGGTGGCGCCAACGCCCCCTGGGCAGCAACCCCAAAATGCCCCAGGCCGAGGGAGCGCAAGTGTCAGGGCAGGCGGGCCAGCGGGTCAGCCCAAGTGGCTGGACCCTCAGGAGCAGCAGAGCCTCCAGCGGGGGGCGGGGGCAGGCCGCCTGCGGGGCTCCCCGAGCCTCAGTACCTTCTTCAGAAAGGCTGCAGCCGTCTCCCTCTTGGTGGCTGTGATGCGCTTCACCCCGTCGGGGGACTGGACGCGGATTATCTGTGGCGGGTGAGACACCGCGGCCGCTCAGCCAGGAGCCGCCAGGAGCCGGCGGGAGCCCCCCCACACGCCGAGACGCCTCGGGCGCACCCGGAGGCCCCCGTGACACACTGACCAGGCTTTTCAGGCAGCGCCCTCGTGCTCTGGCGCCCACAGACCCTGGACGGGCCGCGGCGGGCTCGGAACACCTGGGCCCCACAGGACCTTTCACACGGGGGGCGGGGGGGCCGAGTCGCCGGCCCGAGCTGCTGCCCCAGGACCCGCGACGGTCCCCGAAAGGGCAGGGGGTTCCCAGGCCTCTTCGCGTCGTTCACCAGACAGGACAGCTTTGCCCCAGGACTAGCCTCGGCTGAGACCGCTGTGGGCCGACCCCTTCGACCCACCGTCCATACTGCGGCCAGCAGCACGGGGGCTCCGACAGGCTTCCCGGACGCCCTCTGGGCAGACTCCCAGCGGGGGTGGACAGAGGCCGTGAGAGGGGTTGGCGGGAGCGGGCGCGGCCGGAGCAGGCCCAGGGGTCCCAGGTAGGCCGGGGGGCCTCCTGAACTCAGGGTCCCCAGGGACGAAGCTGGGGCTCGGCCTCGGGTCACCCGGCCCTGCACTGAGGCCGCGGCAGGAGCGCGAGCCCGCCTCAGCCCTGCGGCCGCGCCGGTTACTCCAAGGGCTCCTGGCCCCTCTCCAGTGCTCGGTCACCCCAGGCCGGGCGGAGGCCCCGCGGGACGCCGCCCGGAGGCGGAGCGCGGACGCCCGGCGGCCACCGGTCACCCAGTGCCCCGGGGCCTCCCGGGAAGTCCCCCGCCCGCCTCCGGGCAGCCAAATCCTGCTGACCCCCCTTCCGCCCCCCGCCCCGGGGGCGC
>NW_004567169.1:441717-445582 GCF_000260355.1 Condylura cristata | reverse complement strand
CGGTCCGGGAGGGCCGCGCGCAGCCGGGGCGCCCTTTGCAAAAGGGCATCTCGGGGAACTCAGCTAGGAGGAGCCCACTGGGCCGCGTTCCGGCCCAAAGCTGGGCGCCTGCAGCGGCGCCGCCGTCGTTTCCGAGCCGTGACTGGCTCCCAGGCTGCATCCCAGTTACGGGGCGGCGGGAGGCCGCCCAGCGCCCAGCGCCTCGGAATGGGTTCTGCCGGCGCGGACAGTCCGGCTGAGGCCGGCAGAGGGCCGGCGCTGGCACCCCGTCAGCGCAGCTCGGCCGCGGGAAGCGCCCAGCCTCCGGACGCAGCCCCCAGCGCCCTCCCCGCCGGGGGAAACGTCCAGACAAACGGGATGGGGGGTGCCACCGGCGAGCCTGCCCAGTCCGAGGCCCCGGGACCGTGCCAGAGGCCCTGGCAATTTGCCTGTGGGGGTGGGCAGTCCTGGTGTTGACACTACCCGCTAGGGGACTGGGCCGACAGGCTCTGGGTTCCCTGCACCCTCAGCCAGCCCCCTGGGGGGGTCCCCGACAGAGCTCTCCTTCCCCTAAGCCCCCCAGGGCCTGCCTGGGTGTCCTGCTGGCCAGGGCAGGGCTCTTGGGCACCTGCTCCCCCAGGTGCCTCATGAGAAGGGACAGCTGGCTGTGCCCACTGCTGTCCAGGCCAGGTGTCCCCCAGAGACCCCCCCTCCGCCTGAGACCCAGGGCACCAGCCTGCGTCCTCAGCCTCAGCCACCCTCAGGAGGGCACGGGGTGGTGCCAGGGTAGAGCGAGTGGGAGGGGGCAGCGTGCGGCCTGGGAACACCCAGCCGCCTACCTCCCACCAGGCCACTCTCCGGCCTCAGCACCCAGCACCTGCTCCCAGCGGGAGGGCGGGCCACGCCCCAGCTCTGGGGTCCTGTGGCTCCCCTGGCTCACCCTGCTGCCTGAGGCTGAGCAAAAACCCAGTACTTAGCACCCCCAGGCAAGCAGGAGGGGTGCACTGGGCCCTCCCCTCAAGCAAGCAGCCACACAGGTGGGGGGGGAGGGTAGGTGCCCCCTTCCGGAGCTGCTCAGTCCAGGGCTGTGTCCTGGCTCCTGGCCCCAGGCCCATGGCCCTGCCCACTGGCTTGCAGACATTGGAGGGCCTCCAGGGCCCAGGAGATACTGCTGCAGGGCCCCCCACCCCCCAACACTGGGGACCACCTCCCGCAGGTCCCGCCTGCTGGCTCCCTGCCCCCTCAGCCCCACACCCTCAGGCTGCTGCCCTCTGGGTCGGCACCCAACCCCCCCCCCAGGCCTCCTACTGCACTGCAGCCTGCCAGGCGGGCTGGTCACCCACAGGCTGGGGGGGGGGGTGCCGGCAGGGGTTAGCGCTCCTGCAGGCTCAGGGCTCTGACCTCCCCGTGGCCTGCTGAGCCCCGCACATGCTGGCACCAGCCTAGGGCCCACCCCCATCCCAGCTGCAGGCGGTGCTGCAGCACCCCCCCAGGCCTGGGCGTCTCCCCCTCCACAGCCGCCCCCAGACCACACCCAGCACGCAGAGGAGGCGCCAGACCCATCACTTTATTTGCATTAGACAGCCAGGACACGACTCCTGCCACAGGGCGGCCCCCAGGCCCTGGTCAGCGGGGAAGGGCCTGTCCTCAGCGCCCCAGGCCAGGCGGCGTGCGGAGGGGGCTGGGTGGCCGAGGTGGCGTCCTGGGAGGGGCCGGCGGCGGCTAGATGATGCCATACTGGGCCAGCTCGTGCAGCTCCAGGTGGCTGAAGGCCTCCCAGGGGCAGATGACTGTGATGTCTGTGGGGGAAGGCAAGGAGGTCGGCCCCTCCTCTCAGGGCACACCCGTCACTCGGCCATGGGGGTCAAAACGAGGGGTGCCGCAGGCCCGAGAGGGGCTGGTGACCCCACAGGTCGGGAAACCCCGTGGCTGGGGAGCCTGGGGCGGGCCCAGCAGCCGCGCCGCCTACCTGTGCCCAGGCCTTCCATCCCAGGAATGTCGTCCCCAAACCTGCGGGGACACAGCGTCAGGGCTGCAGGGCTGGGCGCGGGGTGCACGCCCTCCCCTTTCCGGGGGGTTTGTAAGTAGTGGGGTGCCGAGGGGCTGGGTGTGGTCTCGTGGGGTAGCAGACCAGATGGATGACGACATGCCAGCCGCACAGGGCAACGGAAGGGGACCCCCCACCCCTTGGCCCGCCCTCAACCAGGGCAGGGCGGCTGGACGCCCCTGGTCCTGGCTGTGCCGGCTCTGGGCGCAGCCAGGACCGGCCCCCTCCAGCTCTGCTTACCCTTGGACGCCCTTCTTGGGGGGCTTGCTCTTGAACTGCCTGGTCTGTCGCTGTTTAAATTTGGGGGGCCCTTTCCTGGGGGTGACAGGCCCTCCAGTCACCCTGGTGGCCGACCGGACCTCGGCCTTGGGCAGCTCCAGGTTCATGGCCAGGCCGGCAGGGTCTCAGTGACGTCTGGCTGCCAAGCGCGCTCGCGATGGGGCTGGGGCGCCGGGGCGGGTCCCGCTCAGCCCTCCTGCTGTTGATCCCTCAGGCACGACCCAGCAGGCCGAGGAGGCCAGATGGCCGTCAGTGTGGCCAGCGACACCCGCCCTGCTCGGGGCGGCCCCCCAACACCCCCCGTGTGCTCCCCAGCCCAACCCGGGGGCAGACACCTGACCCCCCCAGCACACAGATGCCCAGCAGGGCCAGTGACCTCCGAACAGCAGGAGGGTGCAGGGCAGAGCCAGAGAACCCCCCTGCACCCCAGGGCACCCCAAGCCCCATGACCTTGGGCAAGGGCAGCTAGCTCCTGCTGAGCGGGAGGAGCTCACCCCGGCAGCCAGCCAGGCTGGGGCTGAGCGGGACTCACTGCTGCCCACCACCTCCTGGGCCTCCCCGGCCATGGCGGCTGCAAGCCCCAGGGCTGGGCCGGGTGGTGCGGGCGGGGAGCAGGGCTGCCCTGGACCCGCCAGGCCGGCTTGAGGCGCGGCCCCCGGAGCCGCGAGTTTGTGGGGTCCGAGGTGGCTGGAGCAGGCCTGGGGGGCCTGCTGGTCACCGAGACGCTGGAGGCCCAGACGGGCCCGTGCCCACCCTCTGCGGAGCTGTCCACCTGCCCTGCCCGCGGCGGGCTGTGACTGAGGCTCTGCGGCCACCAGTCTTGGGGACGGCCACGCTGCCGCTTGACAGTGGGCTGGGCAGGTGGGCACAGACTGACCAGCGTGGGGAGGCCGCTACTCACAGCACCGCGCAGGCCCCAGGTCCCGGGTGCCGGTGGCTCCCGCACAGGCCTGGCCTGGCTTGTGTCCGCAGCGGCTAAGCTGATTAGGGCTGCCCGCTCAGGCTAATGCGCTTGCACTGCACGCCCAGCGGCTCCCGACTGCCCCAGGGCCCTGCCCCACCCATGCTGCACCGAGCCCCACACCCACCTCCCCTGCGCCCGGGGGCTCTCAGGCCAGACCAGGCGCCCCTTCCCCTCCTGTGGGGCGCTCCGGGCCCGGTCACCGGAGACGTGCACCCGCTAACCCGGTGTCCACCCGCCACCCAGGCAGGCATCTGCCCCGTGTGGGAAAGTCACGGGTGCTGGAGAACAAGGGGACGAGGGAGTTAGGGACAAGCAGCCCCAGGGGTGGGGGCGCCCGACCCTAGCTGTTCTCCCTGGCAGGTGTGAGGGCTGAGGAGACCTGCGTAGGTGGGGGTGCGGGGCCGCGTGGGGAGCACCCGCACAGCCTGTGGGGGAGACAGGGGAGGCCCTGACACTTCCGAGAGGGGCCTTTGCCGACCCTTCCCCCCCAGGGGCAACCTCTGCTGCACCGCTCTGGGGCACTGCCCCATTTCAGGGCGGCTCCTGCGATCTGGGGGCTGGGCCAGGGCGGTCAGCAGCGGAGGGGACGCTGGCCA
>NW_004567169.1:436038-440827 GCF_000260355.1 Condylura cristata | reverse complement strand
TTTGGGGGACCTGGAAATGCTTAAAAAAAAAAAAACTCCCTATGCCATTTTGACTTAGGAGGGTCTCAGGGTCTCACAGGAAGTCTCTGCTTTCGGATACTGGGGGAAACATGTCTTTTATTAGATGACGTGTAGTATTTTCTTGACTTATTTGAACTCGGGAAAGCTTTAAATGAAATTCTTGTTGTCATTTAATGGGTGAACAAGGGTCTGGAGACTCCTTGTAGGAACCAGTCTCTCTTCGAAGGCCAAATAACGTGGAGAATGAAGTCAGTCAGGGCAGGGCTGGGAAGTTGCCGTGTGTGAGCTTTCTCCAAGACTAAGACCTTTAAGTATCTTTTTTTTTCTTCTTTTTTTAATTTACCAAAGTACCGTTGGTTCAAATCACTGTTAGTATATTGGACGTATGGGATTTGCCTCGGCACATCCACCACAAAACATCCATAATCCTCTACCTCAGTCCATTTGCTCTCACCACACCCTTTCTCACTCTCCTGCCTTGTCCCCTTCCCCCCCCCCCCCCCCCTAAAAACTGTTGTAAAACCCTGGGGGAAGGAGCCGGGCGCCAGCCCCGCCCCGCCCCTGAGGTCCCCCTCTGGCTCAGCCCAGGCGGCCTGCAGGAGGTCCGCGGAGGCGGCCAAGGGAGCCGAGCCCGACATCGCCGTGCCCCAGTTCAAGCGGAGGAAGCGGGAGTCGGAGCGGGCATACGTGCGCCGCATGGCCCAGGAGGCGCGGCACGTGCTCTTCCTCACCCAGAACCAGGCCCCGCGGCGGCCGGAGGCGCAGGCAGCACCCCGCGAGAAGTCTGCTGGGAAGAAAGCGTGAGTGGGGCCAGGGAGCGGCTGAGCCGCTGCACTCGGCGCCTGGGGTCTCCCGGGGTTGGAGAGCGGCCGGCCGGCAGCACTCGGCCCTTGGCCGTGGAGCTGCGGACGGCATCGGCGGAGCAGCTGGCTGGCTCAGGCCCCGCAAGGCGAGAGCAGCCCTCCGGCAGGGCGTGGGGCGCCTCATCGGGGGCCTGAGCGGCGCCACCGGACCCCGACCCCCAGGTTCCAGAAGCGTAAGCTGGACAGGATACAGCGGCGGAGGGAAGAGAAGGCAGCAGAGAGGCTGGAGCAGGAGCTGCTCAGAGGTGACTCTTGGCACCTGAGTTAGCGTCCAGGCGGGCCTGGTGGCGGGCGGCCACAGCATGCTCCTCTTGTCCTCCAGACCCAGTGCAGTTTGGCGAGGTGGCCCTGCAGCCCCCGGAGCTGACGGCCAAGCCCAGGACCAGCACAAGCAGGGACCAGGTGAGCAGGGCCTGGCGGGGACTCGCCCCCGGGCCGTGGTGGCTGCTGGTTGCAGGCAGCCCGGGGCCGCCAGGGGCTTCCCTCCCTCCCAGCTGGTGGCTCACCCTTCTGTCCCCCAGGCCGGCCGCGGATCGCTGGCGCTGGCGGGGCTGCTGAGCCCGGGGCGCGGGGCCCGACCGCAGAGCGCTTCGCTGGCCCGGCAGCGCATCTTGGGCGAGGAGAGAGCGCGGGCAGTGCAGGCCTACCGGGCGCTGCGGCAGCGGCGGACTCTGTCACTAGGGTCCCTCCCCACTGGGAAGGCACAGGGCACACAGCTGTGACACCGCACCCCCCCAGCCTCTGGGGGTGGCCACCCCACCACCTTGCTCCCAGCATCCGCTCTGGCGACCCGGCTGCCCCAAGTGGGCCAGCCCTGGAACTTGGCTGGCACAGAAGGAGCCCAGGAGGGGGCTGCTGTGCTGCAGGACACTGTTCAGGTGCCCTGGCTCGGCGCTGCCCGCGTGTCCATCCTGTGCAGAAACCCAGGTCAAGCTGGAAGCCTGCCGCGGCTCAGGAGGCCTCCGCGCCTGTCTGCTCAAGTGTAGTGCACACATGGCTGTTTCCTGGGCTTTTAATAAAAAGTTGCACTTCGGGGCGTGGTGCCTCTAGTCCGCCTGCTGCCTGCCCCACAAGGCCACGTGGCAGGGGCCACTTTGGGCCATGGGTGTCATCTAGCTGGTGTGGTCATCCTCTTCCTTAGCCAGGCTTGGGTCAGGCGGCTTCCAGCCCTCCCTGGGGGTGCAGCGTGTTGGGATGCAGCAGTGCAAGCTGCGGCAGCTGCTTCTGTGCAAGCTCCATTCCTTACCCCAGAGGTGATCCCCAGGGTGCAGCAGACCCCTCCTGTCACCCTGCGGCTCCCCTCAGCAGTGTACATTCTCCATCTGCCTGCTTAAGAAAAAAAGGTTTAGCCTAGAAGCAAGCCCAGAGTGGACTGGAAGCTGCACAATCCTCCCCCCACCCCCCATGAACACTACCTGTGAGGCCAGCAAGAGCCTAGGCAGGGTCCCCCTCCAGCCAGGCCTCCCTGCACCAATGTTTCAGCCACTGATTTGCAGCTGAGTCCTAAGAGGCGTGACCCCAGCCTCGGGGTGCCTCCATCTGGGGGACCTGCATGAAGTTGGGTCTCGCCCCAGATGGCCCCGAGAGACCCCAGCTGACCTGCGGTCTCCACTGTCCCCTCCACTGCAGGACGGTGCCCCTGCAAGGCCAGTCCAGGGAGGGTGGCCTGTGGTGGCAGCAGCCCCCATACCCAGGGAAGGAAAAAGGAGCCAAGACGCTCGTGCCCCTGAACTCATGGGGACACCCAGAGCTCAGGATCCGGACGGACGGCTGCCCTGTGGCCTTGGAGACTGGCCCATTTGCTTCTCAGCTGGACCTGGTCCCGGTCCTGGGACCAGTATCCTGGTGAAGGTCCTCGCACCCCAAATGGTGTCCGGCAGCCTGGCCAGCCGGATCGGCTTGCACCCCCTGAAGCCCAACTCCATCCTACAGTGGGCCCCGCGGCCTCACTCTACTCCGTGACACGCACAGCACCACCTGCTTTGTTACACTGAGGGGCGGAAAGTCGAGAGCATGGACTTGCCATGTGCCGGGGCCTCCTGGGTCCTGGCTGTCACTGGCCATTCTGCCCTCCGACGGGGAAGGGCCAACCAGAATCCTTCTGCAAAGCTGGAGATGGCCAGGCTTTGCCCACGACAACTAGGCAGCCGGTGTACCCACCCTCAGGCTGCCGAGTCTAGGAGGACCCCAGCCCCAAGCCCAGCCCGCGCCGCGGCGGGCAGAGCCAGCCGAGGTTGCTGTTCTGGGCCTGACCGAGTGCGGGATGGACGCTGATACCGGCCGAGCGCCCGGCTTTGGCCCGACCCCGACACCCCACCGGACAGGGAGTTGGGGTCCACGGCGGTCTGTGCCGAGAGATGCACCTGCAGCCCAGGCTGCCACCTGCGCGCTGTGCAGCCTCCCAGAGTCCCGGCCGTCGTGCTCTCGCTCAGCCACAGTTTACTTCCGTATCCCGGCTCGACACAGGCGGGGTGCCCGATGCGGCCGCTCTCGTGGGGCCGGAGCACGAGTCAGCCGTGGCAGGCGGTGGCCGCGGACAGTGAAGTTGCCTGGGGACCCCGCGAGCCCCTCCTGTGCCTGGGCCACCCATGTCTGCCGCGGGACGCCGTGGCCACGCCCCCAGCCCCTGCACGCGGGCAGCACCACACCAGCAGCGCCAGTTGCGGGCAGGGCAGGGCTGGGGGCCAGTGGCCGTGGCTGGGGAGGGGCGAGCCGGCGCCTCAGTGCAGGCAGTGCCCGTTCCTCTACCAGGCCTCTAGGCCTCCAGAGGCCCGGCCAGCAATCTCTGCCACTGCTCACCTCAGTTTACCTGTCACTGCCACAGCTCAGAAGCCTCTTCCAGGGCCCACACCGGCTCCTGTGCTCGTAACAACTGCTGGAGGCCAGCAGTGCTGTCCACTGCCCGACGCATGAGTGACCCCGCGGTGTGAGGCGTGGGTCCTGCCGGGGCCCTGGAGCCAGTGCAGCACCCCCGACAGGCCTGTGCCATCCCGGGCACTGATTTCTGCTGTGCTGATATTTTGCGAGGCGTGCGCAACGATGTCTGGGAGTCGGAGCAGCGACTTCATCTCCTCGACAGTCATGTAGCAAGGCAGGTCACTGCTGGAGAGAAGGAGCCCTGGAGAGGCTGCCAAGCCAGGCCCGGCCCGCCCCCCAAGCCCCCAGAGCCCTACATCTTATTGAAGAGGATCAGCACGGAGGCGCCCGCAAGCCGCTCCGCCGCCAGGAGACCCAGAAGCTGCGCGCTGGATGCGGAGAGCTGGGCAGGGTTCGAGGCATCCACCACGAACTGCAGAAAGGGGAGCGGTCAGGGGCCCCCGCGGCAGCAGGCGGGTCTGGGCGCCGCACCTCTGGGGCAGCAGACCCAGTTAGAGGACACAGTGACCTTCGCACAGCTTGTGGACAGCAGACACCGGGAGGCGGGCTCCCCTTCCACCCTGCGCAAAGCTCTACTTGCGGGGTCCTGTGTCTTAAAGATGGCGCAGGCGGCGGCCTGGCCACAGCGCAGGGCGGCAGCAGACACGCGAAGCGGAGAGCAGCACAGCTGCCAGCCGGCGCCGTGGAGCGCCCTCAGGGAAGCAAGGGGCCTGGGCCCTGCTCCTGCTGCGAGCACCCCAGCGAGGCGGGCCGGCCACGCGCAGGGAGCAGGCCTACCAGGACAGAGCGGCAGTCCCCGTAGTAGCTGGGCCAGATGGGGCCCATGCAGCCCCCCAGTTCCCGGACGGTGATCTTCCTCTGGGCCACGATGTCCGTGAGGTCGGTGCCCACCTGTGTGGAGACCGCGGTGGGGCACACAGGCGCTGCCCGCCGGGAGCCGCAGGACGGCACATGCGCCCCACCCTGCCCGCGACCCGAAGCCCAACGGGCAGCTGAGGACCCTGGCAGAGAGGCGGCGGGGCCCAGGC
>NW_004567169.1:432484-434943 GCF_000260355.1 Condylura cristata | reverse complement strand
CCTCCCGCAGACGGCCCCCCTTTCTCGTGGCGAGCGCCCCCCACGAGAGGTGGAGGACACCCCCACGGCAGCCGGCGCGGGCCCCTCATGGGGGCAGTGGCCACAGACTCCTCCGGTCACCCCTCTTCCCGCGCGCTGGGAGGGGGCCGGGTCCAGCCGCAGCTGTGCCCTGAGCGCCACCCTGCGGATGGGCCCAGCGCAGTGCTGAGGGGGCCAAGCCGGTGCTGACCCAGCCCCGGACGCTGCGGCCGTCCTCTTGCCCACCAGCGCGCGGAAGCAGCTCCGGCCAGCCGGGCAGCCGAGAGCTGACCGGAGACTGAATGCCCGCAGTGCCGGCGGGCCCTGGCCAGGGCCCGGCGTGGCGTCCTGTGTCTGTCTCCTGCGGGACACTCTCGGCCCCGCCTACCTTTCCGGTGAGCTCGGAGGGGCCTGACCGCGCCTGTCCTCCTCAGACAAAGCGACCAGCCAGCTCTTGCTGGAGACGGACTGGGAGTCCATCCTGCAGATCTGCGACCTGATCCGCCAGGGGGACACTCAGTGAGTGGGGGCCACCCAGCTGCGGGCGGCGGGGCCCCCGGGGCACATGGCTCCCCGGCCGCCCCCTGCCCTCCGATTGCACCCGGGCGCTTTGCTTTCAGAGCGAAATATGCCGTGAGCTCCATCAAGAAGAAGGTCAACGACAAGAACCCCCACGTGGCCTTGTACGCTCTGGAGGTAACCAGGCCCCCGCCCCGGCCGGCCGGGTCCTGGCCCAGGCCTCCCTGGACACCCTGCCCAGCGCGGTCCTCCCCTGCCGCCCCCAGGTCATGGAGTCCGTGGTGAAGAACTGCGGGCAGACGGTGCACGACGAGGTGGCCAACAAGCAGACCATGGAGGAGCTGAAGGAGCTGCTGAAGGTGGGCTGGCCGCGGGGCCCGGCAGGTCTGCTGCCCTTGTGGGCGGGGCAGTGTCCCTGCGGCCCTCCAAGCAGGGCTGGCGGCAGCGGCGGGGCACCGGGCGCGTGGGGCGCACTCTGTTGGCAGGGGAGCCCCTGGACGTGGGGGTGGTCCCAGGCGGGAGGGTGAGGTGCTGCCCACCGGCCACAGAGCTACCACCCTGGGCACGGCAAGGGGCTGCCGAGACGCGACTGACCGCCAGGCTCTCAGCTGCCCAGCGTGGCCAGGCGGGCACTACTGTGGGGCTATGTGCGACCCTCACCTCGTGCGCCGCCTCGGCGGGACTTTCAGGCGGGCCTGGGGCTGGGCGCTGGCACCTGGGCAGTGCCGTCCGCCCTGCTGTGTTTGGCGCCGAGTGGACGCCGCCCCGGGGGGCTCTGACATCACTCCCGTAGCCTTGGGGGCAGTGCCCTCAGGGGACATCCCTGAGCCCCCCATGGGGAGGAAGCTGTGACAGGGCCGCAGCTCCCGGCCCGCTTGCCAGGCTTGTTGGAGCGCCAGTGTGCTGTGGCCAGATGGGTGTGGCGGGCAGGAGCCGGCGGCCGGCCAGGTGCGGGTAGGGCCCCGGCTTCTGCTGGCTTGAGTGGGCAGCAGACGGGCGCGGGGCCTCGGACCCCGGGCCGCGGCGGCCGCCTCACGCGCCGCCCTCTGCAGCGGCAGGTGGAGGTGAGCGTGCGGAACAAGGTCTTGTACCTGATCCAGGCCTGGGCACACGCTTTCCGGAACGAGCCCAGGTACAAGGTGGTCCAGGACACGTACCAGATCATGAAGGTGGAAGGTGAGCAGGCGGCCCCGCTGCCTCCGCGCCCCCCGGGCCCTGGCCGCCACCCAGTTGAGCGCTGGCCCTCAAGCCCCCGCTCCTGCCGACCGCCCCCCGGCACGGCGGCCGGGGAGGCACTGGGGGCCTGGGGGCTCTGGCGGGGGCCGGGCTGGCAGACTGGCTCTGGGGGCGGGGTACGGCGGAGCGCCCCAGGGTTCCGGCAGCGCCAGCACCTGGCGTCTCCTGTGGGTCTGGGCCCGGTCAAGGTTGTGTCCACTGGACACGCCTGCGGTCAGTGACAGGCCCAGTGGGCGCCCCGTGCAGAGCCCTGGAGGCCAGGCGGGGCCTCAGTGCAGGTCTGCCTGGGGCGGGACCCAGGACCGAGGCCCGGTCTCGGGGGGCCACGGGGCGGCTGAGGCCTGGCTCGAGGTGGCAACTCTTCCCCAGGGCACGTCTTCCCGGAGTTCAAGGAGAGCGACGCCATGTTCGCCGCGGAGAGGGTGAGTCGGGCGCCGGGCCGGGGTCCACCGAGGCCCTTTGCAGCTGCTGCCGCTGCGTCTCTGCGGGCCGAGGCTGCCGGAAGCGTGTAGGGGAGAGGGAGCCCGGCTGGGCCTCGTGGGCAGGGCCTGGCGCCTGCGCGCGGGCCTCTCACGGGTGGCTTTGGCCCTGACTCTGCCCTCCCCAGGCCCCCGACTGGGTGGACGCCGAGGAGTGCCACCGCTGCCGGGTGCAGTTCGGGGTGGTGACGCGCAAGGTGAGCCGGC
>NW_004567169.1:430686-432173 GCF_000260355.1 Condylura cristata | reverse complement strand
GCAGGACAAGCTGGCGCAGATCCGCGACGCCCGGGGGGCGCTGAGCGCCCTGCGCGAGGAGCATCGCGAGAAGCTGCGCCGCGCGGCCGAGGAGGCGGAGCGCCAGCGCCAGATCCAGCTGGCGCAGAAGCTGGAGATCATGCGGCAGAAGAAGCAGGTGCGGGGCGGGGCGGGGCGGGGCGGCGCGGCGCAGCGCAGAGGTGACCCCGCCTCCCCCGCAGGAGTACCTGGAGGTGCAGCGCCAGCTGGCCATCCAGCGCCTGCAGGAGCAGGAGAAGGAGCGCCAGCTGCGCCTGGAGCAGCAGAAGCAGACCATCCAGATGCGGGCGCAGATGCCGGCCTTCCCCCTGCCCTACGCCCAGGTGCGCTTGGGGCTTCCTGGTGGTCAGGGCGGGGCCCCGCACGCCGTGGGCCCCGGCGCCAGCCTCCCTCCTCCGGCGTGACGGGGCGCACCCTGTCCTGGGGAGGCGGGGCCCCCACCGCGCTGTCTCCCCAGGAAAGCGGAGGGGAAGGCCGCATCCACCGCCGAGCTGCCGCCAGAGTACCTGACCAGCCCCCTGTCCCAGCAGTCCCAGGTAGCCGGGGCCTCGGGTGCGGCCAGGCCCGGACGGCCCCCGGCTCCGCTCACCACCCTGTCCCCCCAGCTGCCCCCCAAGAGGGACGAGACGGCTCTGCAGGAGGAGGAGGAGCTGCAGCTGGCGCTGGCCCTGTCCCAGTCAGAGGCGGAGGAGAAGGAGCGGCTGGTGAGGGCCGGGCTGGGGGGCCGGGGGGGCCGGCGGGGCGGCTGCACGAGTGCTGCTGTCCCCCCACAGAGACAGAAGTCAGCGTACGTGGCGTACCCCAAGGCCGAGCCCGCGCCCACAGCCTCGTCGGCGCCCCCGGCCAGCAGCCTCTACTCCTCCCCTGTGGTGAGAACTAGGGGCGGCCTCCCCCGGCCCCTTTCGTGTGGGGGAGCCCCAGCCTCTCCTGGCCCCGCCCGGCCTGCTGTCCACTCTGCTGCGGAGAGTGGCCTGACCCCTCGCCTGTCTCCCCAGAACTCATCGGCGCCGCTGGCTGAGGACATCGACCCTGAGGTGAGCACCCCGGGGGGCGGGGGGGGACCCACACCTGGTACCCGGGACTGACGCCCCGCCCTGCAGCTCGCCCGCTACCTGAACCGCAACTACTGGGAGAAGAAGCAGGAGGAGGCCCGCAGGAGCCCCACGCCGTCGGCGCCCGCGCCCCTGGCCGAGGCCCCCGCCCAGCCTGGGGAGGGGCACGTGGCCCCCGTGCTGGAGGTGAGACCCCGGGGCTGCGGGGCGCCCGTTGGCACCCCCAGCCCCGCCACCTCCCGGTTTCTTGCAGACGCCCCTCCCGGAGGCCGACACGCAGCCCGTGGCCCCTCCCAGCGGCCCCTTCGGCGAGGTGAGCCTTGCGCAGTCCGCAGACGCTGCCGGCCGGTGGGTCTGGACGGGGCTCAGTGCTCCCGCGGCCCTGGCCCGACCGGC
>NW_004567169.1:429749-430586 GCF_000260355.1 Condylura cristata | reverse complement strand
GGGGACCCCGCCGCAGCAGGACCGCCCAGCCGCCCGAGCCCGCCTGCCCGCCGAGCTTCCCAGGACCCCGTCTCCCCGCCGTCGGTCCCCAACTCCTTCCCCAGGGCTGAGCCTCGGGGAGGCTCCGGGAAGGTCGGATGCCCTGGACCAGGCCCGGTTGTCTGGCTGCGAGCCCTTGTCCACCGCCCCCGTAGGCCCCGGCCCGATAAATAAAAGTCTCTCGACAAGCTTCCCGGGGTCGCCTCACTCGCGCTGCGACTAGCCGCCAGCCCGTCGGGCGGCCCTGCAGGCCCCAAGGCTCAGGCGGCGTGGGGGGGGGGGGGTGGGCCAAGCCGCGCTCCTCTTACACGACCTAGGCTCGCCCCGCGGCGCCGCGCCTGCGCGGGTCTCCCGGGCGCCTCTGGCTGCGAGGGGAGGCGAGATGAGGGCCGGCTAGAGCGCCTTCCCCAGCTCGTTTGCCGGGAGGCCTCAGCGACTAGAGCGTCGTCCCGCCTCGTTTGTGCGCGGACTAGAGCGTCCTCCCGACTCGTATGCGCATGGGCTAGAGCGTCCTCCCCACTCGCATGCACATGGGCCAGAGCGCCCTCCCCACTCTCCTGCGCACGGACTAGAGCGTCGCCCCCGGTTCGTACGCGCGGCTGGAGCGCCCCCGCCGGCCCCTGGAGGCCCGGCGGCTAGAGCGTCCCCCGGCTCATAGGCGCGGCGGCTGCGCGGCTAGAGCGTCCCCCGGCTCGTGGGCGCGGCGGCCTAGGCGGCTAGAGCGTCCTCCTCTCCCGGAGCCTCGTGTGACCTTCCCGCCCGCGGAGCGATGCTGCCGGCAGCCGCTCGCCCCCTGTG
>NW_004567169.1:426730-429300 GCF_000260355.1 Condylura cristata | reverse complement strand
GCCCGCCGGCCTGCTGCCGCCCGTCCGCGCCGCGCTGACGACTCTGTTTGAATCGGGGGCCAGGCGACAGGTGCCACGTGTCTGCGCCGTGCGGCTGGTGCAGAGCAGCGGCCCCCGGAGGGGAGAGGCGCTGGCCGGGGCGCCCCTGGATAACGCCCCCAAGGAGTATCCGCCCAAGATCCAGCAGCTGGTCCGGGACATTGCCAGCCTCACGCTGCTGGAGATCTCGGACCTCAACGAGCTCCTGAAGGTGGGCGGCAGCGGGGCGGCCCCTCGAGGCGCGCGAGCCGCCAGCCGCTCGGCTGCTGAGACCCCGCTACCGTTGCAGAAAACGCTCAAGATCCAGGACGTGGGGCTCATGCCGATGGGGAGCTCGCTGCCCGGTGCTGTGCCCACGACGGCAGCGCCCGCCGAGGTGAGCCGGGCAGGACAGGCTGGAGGGAGCCCAGGCCCCAGCTCTGGTCCTGGGAGCGACTCTGCGGGGAAGAGGGGGCGGGGCCCTCAAGGGCAGTGGGGGTTCCTAGTCCCCCCTCTCCTCCTCCCCCCAGTCCCTGCCCCGGCCACCAGCACTCCAGGCTCCAGGGTGTCGCAGCACCCCACCGTCAGCAGGGTGGCTGTGGAGGCCGAGAAGGCTCCAGCGATCCCCTGGGGCAGAGCCTGGCTCCAGGGTTCACCTGCGGGTCTGCGGGGGCCTGTGTACTGCCGGGGCGCCCGCCTGCCGGCCACTGTGGGCGCAGTGAGGGGCAGCCCCTGACTGAGGGCCGTGGGGGCGTGTCCCAGGACTGGCCACGGCCACTGCCCCGAGTCTGGAGATGCCCTCCGCACTCTCGCCGGAGGGGCGGGCCGCAGGTCACCTGGTGCTGGCTCACCCTGCCCCCCGCACCCCCAGGCGGCAGAGGAGGTCCCCAGGCAGAAGGAGCGCTCCCACTTCACAGTGCGCCTGACGGAGGCCAAGCCCGTGGACAAGGTGAAGCTCATCAAGGAAATCAAGAACTACATCCAGGGCATCAACCTGGTCCAGGTAAGCCTGCGCCCGGGGCGGGCGGCCGGTCAGCCGAGGCGCCAGGCCCACCCGACTGTCCTCTGCAGGCGAAGAAGCTGGTGGAGTCCCTGCCCCAGGAAATCAAGGCCAACGTGGCCAAGGCGGAGGCGGAGAAGATCAAGGCGGCCCTGGAGGCCGTGGGCGGCACCGTGGTGCTGGAGTAGGCCATGCAGGCCCCACCGGCGGCCAGCGGCCTTGGAGCCGGAACACGCCTGTGGCTGACGACGGCCGCTGCACACATGGACAGAGGGGCGTCCTTCTGAGACGGGGTGGGCAGCAGCGCCGGGCGAGAGCGCTGGGCCTGGGTGCTGCTCCCCAGGCGGGTGCCAGGACAATCACCACCAGGCGCCGGGAGCTGCGCCCGCGGAGGCTCGCCCAGGCCGGCCCCAGGGGGTCCTGGGGCCCTCGGCCAGCACCTGTGAATCGCCTCGGCCCGTGTGTCCAGAGCAACATGACCCGCGCTGCCTGAGGCGGCCTCGCGCTGGCCACTTGTGTCCTGGTCTCTTCCAAGCCGGCACCCTCCCCCCTGGCAGCCCATGCACCTCTGGTCTTGGTCACGGGAGGGCAGGAGGCTCTGGGGCGGTCCAGCGCCGGGAAGGGGTGGCCGTGGGCTGTGGAGGGGCGAGGACCCTGCCCGCTGTTGGGCCGCCCTGGGGTCTGCCAGAGCCCCTGGGCCAGGACAGCTGCCCCGTCCTTGGGAAGCAATTGGCGGGCACAGAGCTGGGCAGAGACCCCTGCCTGGCCACCAGGCCAGCTGCCAGCACCCAGGGTGTGGGCCTCCATCGGAAACCCTGGACACTGACTGGAACCCTGCACCACCCTAGACAGCCACTGGGGGGGCGCCGCACCCCTGGGACCTGGGGCCCTGTGCCCCGCTGGCCTCAGGCTGGGGTGGGGAGGGGCTCTGAAGACCGCCCAGCTCTTCCTGCTGCAGCCTGCAGGTGGTCTCAGCCCGCGGGGCCCTGATGGCCTGCCTCCCCTCGAGGGTCTTTCGCCCTGGCTCCTCGGGGCCTGGCTGGCTGCAGGCGGGCCCTCTGCCTCCCGCGGGCTCCAGCCCTGGGCATCTGCCATGCCCTTCGCGCTATGCCCCAACCCACAGCACAGAGCGTGGCTGAGGCCGACACCTGTCCAGCCTCCCCTTGGTCTGACAGCTCCCGCCCCCTGCTGACTGCGCTGCCCTGGGAAGGTCAGTGTGGGCCAGGGAGGCTGGGGACTGGCCAGGCGGGGGCGGGGCTCCCTGCTCTCTGGCTCCAGGGTGGACCTGTGAGGCCACCTGCTCCGGGTCACTGCAGGCTCCCTCGCCCTCCCTCCTCACAGGACCCCTGTAGGGACTGCAACGGGCAGGGCTGGCCCTGGTGCACACCTGCACCACTCCCCAGCCAGACCTCAAAGTTTGGCGCGGCAGAGTCCCCTGAGGTTGGAGGGTCCCCCCAACCCCCTGTTACAGGGCCTAGGCAGGCCTCGGTTTGCGTGCACCCCATTCAGACCTGCCGGGCAGCAGCTGCCCCCGCGGCCCCACCGCCTCTGG
>NW_004567169.1:424807-425562 GCF_000260355.1 Condylura cristata | reverse complement strand
CCGGAGGCACACTGCCCGCCCCCTCGAAACCCCAGCCTCGCGGGGGGAGCGCCGAGGCCGGCCCCCAGCCCTGCCCTGCCGCGGCCCTGCGGAGAGGGCTTCCAGTCCGCTGGGGGAGAGGACGCGAGCCAGGCTCGCGGGGGCGGCCGGCCGGCTCTGACCCGGTGGGCGCAGCCTCGGCCCCTCCACGGACAGGGCCTCCGCGAGCTGTGACCTGGACTCTTGTCCACGGTCCAAGGCCCTGCTGGCTCGCAGCCCCGCCCGCCCCAGGTGCTGTTTGACTGCGGGAGGGGGAGGGGTGTGGCCGCCCTCTGTCCCAGAGCGGGCGCGTGCCAGGCCCTGGGCCCGCAGGCGGCAGATCCAGCCCAGAAGCTGCCCGGGCCCTCGAGGACCCCCGCCCGGAGCTGGCCTGCCTCTGCCCGCCCGGGCCACTCGGGCGCGTCGCGGCGAGGGCAGCGGGGCCCCGGCCAGCGGGGCGAGCCAAGCGCTGTGCCCCCAGGTGCACCTGCAGACGCAGCAGGAGGCGCGGCTGGGCATGCTGGGCATGGCCCGGCGCGTGGTGCGCTCCGACGGCATCCTGGCGCTCTACAGCGGCCTCAGCGCCTCGCTGTGCAGACAGGTACGCCCGCGCTCGCCCCGGCCCGAGGCCACGCTCACCCCCGCCCGCCCGGCGGCCTCAAGTCCCATCAGCGCCCCAACCTGGTGGGCACGGGACAGGCGCCGCTGTCCCCTTCTGAGGCCGCGTGGGGGCCGGG
>NW_004567169.1:423403-424301 GCF_000260355.1 Condylura cristata | reverse complement strand
CCGCGCCTGAAAGCCTCCGCCGGCTCTGGGTGCGGGGTGCCCTGCGAGCCCACACTCCCTGCAGACGGCCCCGGGGTCTCCGTGATTCGGGGGTCGCAGACCCTGCCTCCTGCCGGGAGCCCCTTGGGGGAGGAGGCGGCGTGGAGGCGCCTGGACCCGGGCTCAGCGCCACCCTGTGTCCCCCACAGCTACAGCCATGCCCTGGACGGCCTGTTCCGCGTGGCCCGCGAAGGTGAGCGGCCGGCCCCTGGGGGTGCCCGGGCCACGGGCGGGGCGGGGCGGGGGCGGGGCGGGCCTGGCACCATCTCCCCTCCCCAGAGGGCCTGAGACGGCTGTTCTCCGGGGCGACCATGGCCTCCAGCCGAGGGATGCTGGTCACCGTGGGCCAGGTAGGCGCCGCGCGGTGGGCCTGGGCGCGGGGGGTCCCGGCGTGGCGGCCCTGACCCCCACCGCCCGCAGCTGTCCTGCTACGACCAGGCCAAGCAGCTGGTGCTGGGCACCGGCTTCCTGTCGGACGGC
The DNA here is from genome assembly GCF_000260355.1 of Condylura cristata. Classification (NCBI taxonomy): domain Eukaryota; kingdom Metazoa; phylum Chordata; class Mammalia; order Eulipotyphla; family Talpidae; genus Condylura; species Condylura cristata. The sequence continues at coordinate 423,782 of NW_004567169.1, read as the reverse complement.
GTCCTCACCCACTTCGTGGCCAGCTTCACTGCCGTGAGCGCGGGCGGGCCCGCGGGCACCCACCTTGGGTGAAGCCGGGGCGGGGCTTTGGGAGAGGGGGGGCCCCAGGGCCGGGGGGAGGGGAGGGGCGCGGCGTGCAGCTCAAGGGGCCTTGGTGACCCGCCCGCAGGGCGGATGTGCCACCATCCTGTGCCAGCCCCTGGACGTGCTGAAGACCCGCCTGATGAGCTCCAAGGGCGAGTACCAGGTGAGCGCGGGGCCCCCGCCGGGTGGCCGCGGGCGGGACCCCGCTCAGAGCTTGCGTCTCTCCGCAGGGCGTCCTCCACTGCGCGCTGGAGACCGCCAAGCTCGGGCCGCTGGCCTTCTACAAGGTGGGCGC
>NW_004567169.1:409741-411442 GCF_000260355.1 Condylura cristata | reverse complement strand
GGCGGGGCCCTCGTGGCCGAGGTCCGGGACCGCGAGGTAGGGCGCGGCCGAGGGGTCTCTCGGTGTCCCCAGGCACCGCGGGTGCAGCCCGGGTAGAGGGGCTGCCCGCCGCCCTGTCCTGCTGAACTCTTGCCACTGTCTTCCGCCGGGCACCCCCAGCTGCCCTCCTCCGGGCCCCCAAGGACGAGCCCGAAACTGGCAGGTACACCCCCAGAGGCCTGCAGCCCCCCGCCTCCCGCCGGTGGCCCCGGCTCCCCAGGCCCCCTAAGCTTCCCATGGAGACGGGTGTCAGCCCCCCCACTCCGGCAGTCCCACACTGGCTCTGCCCCTGGCCAGCGTGGTCACCACCCTGCCAGCCCTCTCCAGCGGCCTCCACCCCACGGGCCTCGGGGTGCCCCGTGACCTGGCCCCAGCTCCAAGCCTCTGGCGGGGAGGGGCTGGCCCACCCCTGCTGGTGAGGGCTGGTGGGCAGCCGCCCACCCCCGTGCCCCGCCGCCCTGCCCCCGCGTCCTGTCCTGCGGACACTGGAAGCCGCTCTGTCAACAAACAGCCCAAGGGCCGCGGCCCCTGGCCCTGCCCCGGGCGGTGACCTGCCCCCTGGCCCTGTCACGGCCCCACCCTCCAGGCTGCCCCGCCAGGCCTCCCGCTCCAGCCTGGGGGTCCCCTGGTCCCCAGACCCTGCAGGGCGGGGCACCCCATGCCCTGGGTGCCGCCAGGCGCGGGGGGGCAGGTGGGGTGGACGGAGAGGAGGGGAGGGATTGGGAAAGAGGGGCCCTGTGAGGACAGTGGCCTGCGCCTGCCTGTGTCCATGGCCAGGTCTCCTGGTCCCCAGAGGCGGGGGCCGGCGCGGGGCCCAGTGCACCCCCACCCCAGCGCTCCGAAGCCCAAAAGTAACAAGGTGGAAAGTGCCCAGGGCCCTGTCCGCTCCCCCCTGGCGCTCAGCCCCGGCCCCGGGCCTCCGAGCCAGGGACAGCTTATCGGGCAGTGTCCTCCTCCCGTGTCACTGCCCGCGCCTCCGCTGTCCGCTCCGCCCAGCCTCTCCCGCGCCCCCCGCACCCCGAGCCTGCGCCCACCACCCCCAGGCCCTCTCGAGGGGGCTGCAGGCCCCGGGCACCCCAGGGCTGGGTACCCCTCCCGCCGCCTGCTCTGCGGGACTCTGCCCGGGCCCAGCCCGTGCCCGGCGCCCAGCAGCCAGGTGTCCACGGTGTCCACCGTCCCCCTGGGGCTCACGAGGCAGCCCGAGGTGCCCGCCCAGCGTCTCCCTGCTCCCCGTGGCGCCAGGGGGCGAAAGATGGGCTCGGGTACCCCTGGGCAACCCAGGGGCTCCCGCCCAGGACCCCGCCAGAGGGGCTGGGCCGGGGCAGCCTCACCAGGCCCTGGGGCGGGCTCAGGCCCTGGGAAAGGGGGCACGTGGGTGGCAGGGACAGCCCGGCCCCGCTCGGCCTGGCCCCGGAGGCCCGTGATGGATGGGCTGGCACGCCGGGCTGACGTTCCCAGGGCCTAAGAATAGGTGGGGGCAGCCACGGGGGCGGCCGCTGCCCGGCCCCACCAACAGCCTTGGCCGGCAGACTGTGGCGCCCGGCCCGGGGAGCCTGGGGCTTTCGGACCCCCGAGGCCGGGGGAAGCCAGCCCCTCCTGGGCCGGCCCCCCCGCTGCAGCGCCTCCCCAGCTGGGCCCCGTGCTCGGGGCTGGCCAGGGCCC
>NW_004567169.1:403245-407667 GCF_000260355.1 Condylura cristata | reverse complement strand
CCCCCCGCAGGGGCTCCTGTGCTGTTCGTCGCCCCCTGGGCGGTGCTCAAGGGTCTGTTTGAGAACATCCAGTGAGTGGACGCGGGCGGGGCCGGGCGTGGGCGCGGGCGGCGCAGACCTGGGGCCCGGCGTGGGCCCCGCCCTTCCGCGAGGCACTAACTGGGCCGGCCGGCCAGGGCGGGCCGGAAGTGAGCTGCCCACTCCGCAGGTGCTGGACCCGCAACGACCACATGGGCGTCTGGTGGATCGTGCGCGCCCCGGTCTTCATGGCCATCCTGGTGAGGGCGCCCCGCCTCCGCGGCGGGCGTGCTGCCTGGGGGGGCCGGGAGGCGGCCCGCGGGCCCGGTGCCCTGACCCGCCTCGCCCCCAGATCAACTTCTTCGTCTTCGTCCGCACCCTCCGCATCCTGGTGGCCAAGCTGCGCGCGCGCCAGATGCAGCACTCGGACTACAAGCTCCGGTGGGTGCGGGGCGCCCGTGGGCCCCAGACCGGGCAGGGCCAGGAGGGTCCCCAGGGCCCAGCGCTTAGGCTGCGCCCCCACAGGCTGGCCAAGTCCACACTGACCCTCATCCCCCTGCTGGGGGTCCACGAGGTGGTGTTCGCCTTCGTGACGGATGAGCACGCGCAGGGCGCCCTGCGCTCGGCCAAGCTCTTCTTCGACCTCTTCTTCAGCTCCTTCCAGGTGCGGCTGCGCCCCCACGTCCCCGCAGGGCCCCTCGACCAGGCCTGGGCCGCGCACCTGCCCTGACCGCGCTCTGCTCCCCGCAGGGCCTGCTGGTGGCAGTTCTGTACTGTTTCCTCAACAAGGAGGTAGGCGGGCGAGGTGCCGGCCCTCCCCGCGCGCCGGGCCGCCCCGGCCTCCTGGGGCGCAGCGCCATCCGGTGGGGCTGGGCACCCCAGGGAGGGGCCGAGGGTCCCAACGGCCACCTGCCCGCCAGGTGCAGTCGGAACTACTGCGGCGCTGGCACCGGCGGCGCCTGGGATGGGTCCTGCGGGAGCAGCGCCCTGCCAGCCTCGTGGCCCCCGCCCAGGCCCCTGGCAAGAAGCTGCTGCTGTCAGGGGGTGACCAGAACCGCCCTTCAGAGACCTGCCGGGCCGGCTGCAGCCCCAGGCTGGCCGAGTGCCCCTTCTGAAGCCCCTGGCGCCCAGAGGCAGTGCACACTGTCCAGGACTGGACGCCTGAACCCAGAGTGCTGGGGGCACCCCTCCCCTGCCAGCCCGGGGGCGTGGGAGCGGCTCTGTGGGTGCAATGTGTGTCCTCAATAAAGAGCTGAGCAGTGCACCCTGGCCCTGAGTGGACAGAGGGGCCACCGGAGGCGCCCCATTCACAAGTGAACTGAGCGGGATCCGCAGGGTCCCAGACTGCGGGGTGGGCGGCAGCACGCCTTTGTCCCGCTTCCAGTGGGGCGCACTCGCCCCCTCAGTCCAGTGGGGGCAGCCCCCTTTTATTTTGTCCCCACCCCTCGCCAGCAGGGGCCCCAGGGATGGTGATGGCCTCTGGCCTGCAGCTGCGCTGCCCTCCTGCCCTGGCCTGGCCGGCCTTGGCTGCATCCAGCTCTGGTGACTGCGCGTCCAGCCTCACAACAGGACGCAGTGGGGCGAGGGGGCCCAGGGAGCAGAGCCTGGCTGCCCGGCCTCCCGCAGGCGGGGCTGAGCCAGGAGGAAGGGGCCGAGAGGGAGGGCCCCAGGGCCGCCGCTGGCCACGTGGGCTGGGGCCGCCCAGGCAGAGCCCGGCTAACTGGAGCAAACGAAAGGACAGGCGGCCTCTCGGGAAAGGTAAATAGATTCGCTCCCCCACCAGGCACCAGGGCCCTCCTGAGGGGGCCCCACGGGTGCCGTGCCTGCCCTGACCGATGGGGCAGGGGTGTAGGGGCTCCCTAGGGCAGGCACTCTGGGTCAGTGGGCAGTGTGATCCCGGGGCACCTCCCACGGGGCAGTGGCAGAGCAGGACCGTGGCAGGGCAGGACCTGAGGCCCTCAACCTTGAGCCTCCTGTCCCAGATGCCCCGGTCCCTGGCTCCACGAGCCCCTCCCCACAGGCGCCCTGCCGGCCCTCCACGCCCAGGGCCTGTGTGGGCACGAGCCAATGCAGGGCGGGCACCTTCTCCTTCACGCCAGCTGAGCTTGGGCTGGTAACTGCCTCGGGGGTGCTGCTCACCCAGGGGCCTCTGGACAACCCTCCCCATCCTGACTCCCTCTGCCCTTGTCCTGCTTCACCCCTGTCCCTGTCCCCAAGAGAACTGGAGCAGGCCAGTGAAGGTGGAGGCCACTCAAGGGCTGTACTTGCCCAACCAGTAACACTGGCTGTGACGAGGCGGCCTCACAGGTGGACAGAGGGGGCAGGCAGGGAACCGACTCTCCTACCCGGGACCCACACCCTCCGGCATCGTGGGAGGGGCTGTGCCCCTGGCTCCACCTCCCTTTGCACTCAACCAGGGCCTCCCCCGAGAGAAAGTGGGTCCCTTCCAGCAGGGCCCGCGCACAGCTACTGGTGATGTGAGCACGGCAAGGGTCCGCCACACTAACGGGGGGGACCTCCAGAGGGCCCCTTGGGGGACAGGGCTTCAAGCAGCCCTGGGGTACGGCGGGCGCAGATACCCTCAAGAGATCAGTGACTGAACTGCCAAGAGGAGATGGAGAGGAGCTGTGGAAAGGTGGGGACTTAGTACATGGAAAAGTCCACCAGTGAAAAATGAAGGCAATTAATAACTCCAAGGAAAACAAAAAATTTGAACACTAAAGGGCTCAGCTCTGAACACAGACGCCGTAAATAATCGATACTGCTGTGACGGGGGGGGGGGCACTGTCTAAAGGGGAGAAGGCTTGGGCGGAGCAGGAGGACACCAAGGCGGGAAAACGGGGCTTCACAGCGCGCTTCTGAGACAGAAACAGACTGGAAGATGTTGCGAAGGTGAGGCCGAGGTGCAGACGTGGGGAAGACTGCCCCAGCTCAGCGCCCGTGGCCGCCCCCTGCACACCTTGGCAGCCCTCAGCCCAGCCCCCCACCGCTCTTTCTGCGTTGCTCTCCACCACCTGCAGGGAAGGGGCAGGGGCCAGGCCACCTCCTCCCTTCTTTGTCCAACAGAGACCCACACCCCAGTGACTGCCATCTCCCCCGAGCCCCAAGGCTTCCCGGACTCACAGGAGTCCAGGCCTCCCACTCAGCTTCCACTGGCGCCACCAGGCCTTCGCACCCCATCAGGCCCTCAAGCTGGCCAGGCCCTTCCCACATCTGGGCAACCCAAGCTGCCACCGCCTCCTGGAGCCCGCTGTCTGCGGAAGGCGGTGATGCGCTGGAGGGCACACGTGGCCCTCACAGGGCCTGCAAAGGTGGGGTGCACTCTGAGAGCCCTTAAGTGGGCCAAGAAGGCAAGGCTACCACCCCCACCTGGGCCTCCTGCATGTGAACCAAAGCCTTGGGGCCAACTCCAAGGAAGAAGCCTAATGCGGCCCAGCCTGGCCCTGCAGGGCGGCCTCAGGGAGGCTGCTCCTCGGTGGGCTGGGCTCAGGGACCCTCCACCTGGCCCACCTGCCTCAGCAGCTGCTGCCGCCTTAGGGCCACTCCACTGAGCTGAGCCTGCAGCCCCCCAGGGGCCTGCAGGGAGCTGCAGGCCCAGGAGGCAAAGCCACTCACTGGGCGAGGCCAGAGCCCCAGGCCAGGGAGGGGCGGGGAGCGCCCCAGTCTGGCTCCTCTTCCCACTGGCCAGGAAGAACCAGGAACCCCGGGAGCGGGCGCCGGCCGAGACCCAGGCCATTTTCAACACTGCAAGCTCACCCCGCGGCGTTTCTGCACCCTGTCGGGCAGCAGCCCAGGAGGGGCCTTCGTCCCGGCCCACAACCGCCGCAGACCAATGCTCAGCGGGCAGAGAAGGAGCTGCCCGGGCCGGGCGGGCCTGCCGGACAGACCTGTAGCCGGGACGCCGCAGGCCCCGCCCAAGACCAGGGTCCCCGAGGCCCAGCAGACGCCCAGGCCGGACCCCGTGACTGCAGGGAGTGGCCCGGGCCAGCAGCAGCCAGCGCCCCCCGGCTCCACGCCCAGAGCGTCCTCCGGCCCCGGGACACGCTGCGGGAAAGGGTGTTCCAGGAATAAATTCCAGCCCGGCAGCTGCCGTTTGCACTTCTGAGGGTCAAGTGCAATAGGGCGCCCCCTCCGCGCCCTGGGGGCGCCAGGTCAGCTCACCTCGGCTGGGAGCTAGGCTGGTGCACGCTGCGCCAGACTCCCTCTGGGGGCCCCGCTCCCCTCCGTCCCCCGTGAAGACGGATCTGGGCTCCGAGCCCACCTCGCACGGGCGCGGGGCACAGACCAGGCGGCCGCGGGTGCCACTGCCTTTATTCACGAGCCTCTGCACGCCCACAGGTGCCGCCTGCGGCGGGCCCAGAAGGCAAAGGAGCCCGGGGGACCCTCCCGGCACGCCGCACGGCG
>NW_004567169.1:400213-401700 GCF_000260355.1 Condylura cristata | reverse complement strand
CCCTCCCAGCCCGCCTGGCCCCAGCGCCGCTGGTGGACATGGAGCCGCGGTCTCCACGGGAAGCGCCCACGGCGCCCGGCACTGGGGATCCCCGACTGCCCGCGCTCAGGAGGGTCACAGAGCGCAGGGTCGGGGGTCAACAGCAGCCTGGCACCCTGGGCCCGGACACTTGAAAAGGACGCCGCCGCCGGCCGCCTCCCAGGCACTGACCCCCAGTGCTCCCTCCGGGCTCCACTGGCCCAGGGAGGCTCAGGGACCCTCGCAGCCCCTCCAGGAGCTCAACCCCCAACTCCAACCCCAACGGGAACATCCCTGAGGTCAGCCCGGGGGTGCAGCTCTGCAGGGCGCCGGACAGCTGGCGGCCCGGCCACACGCCGCGCAGGGCAGTGCCATGTGGGCAGCAGATGGGGCCAAAAGACTAGTCCCGGCCCAGGACGCTGCCCCTCCCGGTCTCGGTGGCCCGGCTGACCAAGGACGCCCACCAGGACAGGCCAGAGGCCGGCACAGGGGCTGGATAGGGGCGCTAGAAAAATACCAGGGACCGCTGGAGACCCCAGTCTACCTGCTTGGCAGCGGCCCGAGACCCCAGATCAGGAGGAGGCTTCTGTGCGGCTGGGCGCTGGCCACACCCCAGCGGCGGCCGGTCCAGAACCGCTCGGTTCCTGGAGCAGCCCGGAACACGGGCTACACCGGGCCACAGGCCCAGCACAGCCACAGAGGCCACCGCCGCCCACAGGGCAGCTGCTCTGGCACTCCGGGCAGCACTGCCCACAGGATGCTGTGGGTGAGGAGGTGCAGGTCCAGCCGAGCCTGGACAGCGTCTCTGGCCTACCGGAAGACGAGGCAGCAGACAGCTCAGCTGGGCCCTCCGCCCCACGCCCCTCTTTTGGGGTTCCAGAACCCGCCGACAGGGAAGGCCTGCTGGCGGTGGCGCGGCCCCCGCCCCGGCACAGCTCCGAGCCCTTGGCCCACTGGTCTGCCCAAGTCCGAGCAGGAGGTGGACAGTGACCCGCAGAGGGGCAAGGGGCGCGCTGGAGTCGGCACCCACACCCGCCGGCACCCTGTGGCATCCCCACAGTGGGCGCTTCTGGGACCCGGAGCCCCTGCGCTCTGCACCCCAGGTGCGACCACTGAAAGTTCCCGAGAACTGTGTGCGCCCCCAACGGTGCCAGCGAGACTCTCCACTGCCCGCCTCCGGGGCGCCCCTGGGAGACCCCCAGCCTGCACCCCCCGCACCCCCCACAGCGCTCCACCCCCTCAACCCCCCACGACTCAGCCCTGCCTGCAGACTGGCTCCAGCCTCCCCCGATCCCCAAATTCGGACCCTCCGGGCCCAGCAGTGACCGACATCTGTGCCTGTGTGCAGCCACCCGGCCGCGGCCGCAGCACCCGCGGGGCGGCGCCGGCGCCCCGACCCGAGGTTGCACCGAGTCCCTTCGTGACAGGACGTGACACGGGGCGCCGCGCACTGCCCACCCCCAAGCGGG
>NW_004567169.1:392664-399547 GCF_000260355.1 Condylura cristata | reverse complement strand
GCGATTCGGAATCACCTTTCTTGGAAAAGGACAAAGCGTCTCGAAGAGAAGTTCACCTGAAGCAAAAGCCAGACCAGGGGTTGGGGTCCAGCGGGGGGCCCAGCACACTGTTGGCGGCGCCCCGGACCAGGGAGGAGGGAGGGGGCCCCCGGGTTGCGCCCCGGGCTCAGCCTCACCCTCGGAAGAGCTCTGCCAGCTCCGCGCAGTCGGGATCCACGAGGTCGGAGGGCAGGGTGCCGTCCTCGGCGGCCGCGTCCCGGTCGGCCCCCAGGGAGATGAGGTACCTGGGCGCAAGGTCGCCGTTGGCAGGCCTCCGCGCCCGGGGCCCAGGCGGGGTCCCGCCAGCGCCTGTTTATTTTTCCCAGTGGGTGAGGAGGGAATCTGATGCTCCGCAGCCTTCGCTGCCCTGGCCAGTGTGCCCCAGGGGAGCGCCGGCGGCTAGGGCCGGGCGATTCCAGGCGGCTCCTGGCAGTGCCACCCAGCCCGCCGCCGTCGGGCCCTGCGGGGAGGCTCACCTGGCTATTTCGGGGTGCCCGTCGCTGCAGGCGATGTGCAGGGCTGTCCAGCCCGCCTCAGCGCGCTGCTGGACGTCAGCTCCGTGCCTGACCAGGAGCCTCACGCACTCCAGGCTCCCGGACAGCACTGCCTCGTGCAGGGCGGCCAGGCCTGGGCAGGGCGAGCAAAGGGTCAGGGCCCGCCGCCCCGCGGTGCGCGAGGCCGGGTGCTCAGCGCTCACCTGAGGGGTGGATGGTGTCCAGGGCGACCTTGCGGGCCCGGAGGAAGCGCTGCACCTGCCGCAGGTCGCCCTGGCGGACGTGGTCCAGGAACAGGACGTCGTCGGGGAAGCGGACTCTGTGATGGGCCAGCTGCCGCCGGCGCCGCTGCTGGGGGCTGTAGCGGGTGTAGCGGACGGTTCTGCTGGGCATCCTGGGGCCGCGGGGGCCTGCCGCCGGGCGGAGGAAGTTGGCCCCGCGGCACTGGGGTGGGCGGCCGGCCGCAGGCGCCCGGCAGAGCTGCCTGCGCCTACCCAGGGCTCCAGGGCGCACAAAGCCGGTCAGCTGGCGAGGCTGACACCGGGCCCCCACCCCGCCGCGCCGCGCCCGGATCATGTTTGGGGCTCGTCTTTCTGCCCATCTGTCACCCTGCCTGGCTGGGGGTCAGGTTGGCTGCTGGCCCCTGCCGCACAGCTGGCCTGCCTTGAGAGGGCAGAGCGGTGCAGACCAGACCCCAAGTTCCTCTGAGGGCCGCCAGGCGGGCGTCCTGGGGAGCGGGAGGCAGCCCACGAGGCCTCGAGCTCACGGCTCTGTCCCAGCGCGCCGGGCTCCGTGCGCCGGCCGCCAGGCCCCCCAGCGCCCTGTGCCCCGGCCTCGCTCCGTGCAGGTAAGCTGGGCCGGACGTGAGCCTGCAGCTCAGACGTGAGGGCACAGGCTGGGGGGGCGCAGCGCAGGGTTCTGGCTGGGTGCCCAGCACCGCCCAGCAAGGCCCGGCCCCCGGCTGAGCCAGCGCCCCGGCAGCCAGCAGAGCTGCGCTGCCTGCGCCTGTTTATGAGGATGTGGGCGTGGGACACACCCCGACACCAGCCTGACCTCTGACAGCAGCCCCGTTTCCAAACCAGGTCCCCCCTTGAGATCCTGGGTCAGAGTGGGGTCACTAGGGCCTGGCTGGCGGGGAGAGGCAGCCTGGGCTTGGTCCTGGAGCGCTCGCGCAGACCACACGCCCCCGGTGAGCAGCTCGGGCAGCGCTGGCCGGTGCGCCCGTGGCCCGCCAGCCAGCCTGCAGGCCTCACGCCTGCGTCCCCCATCACTGCACTGAGCCCTTGACCTGTGTGCCGGCGGGGAGGGCTCCCCGCAAGGCTGCATTTCAGGGTGCTAGGTGGGGTCGGGGCTACGGCCGGTCTACCCACAACACGCGGGCAGGACGCCCAGCTGCAGATCACCTCTCCTGTTGTGGAAAGTTGTGTCTGGCCTCCTGCCCAGGCATCAGGCGAGAACTGGGGTGAAACTGCCCAAGGCGAAGCAGCCAGGGGCTCCCCGTGAGTGCCGGGGCAGGCAGCCCGCTGGCCGTCTAGGTGGCAGAGGTGAGCACGTGGGGTCTCCAGCCTTGGGCTTCCCCCTGGGCCAGGGGCGGGGCTGGGCCCCACCCCCGAGAAGCTGCGTGGGAGATGGGCCCTGGGCAGGGTGGCTGCCCCGCCTGCCCCGTAGCCTTCTCCAACAGCCTCCAGGCCCACGTGTGGGCTCCCCACAGGTGGCCGGCAGGGCCAGCCCTCAGCCCCTCACAGGCTCCCTCCAGGTCCTGACAGGCCTGGAGCTGACAGCAGGCCAGCTGGCACAAGGCCCCTGGGAGCCAGGGGAGGAAGTGGCCCCGGCGTGGCCAAGAGGGTGGCTGGTGACAATCGGGGCGAGACCAGAGCTGGTGGGGGAGCTTCCCCAGGGGCGGTGGGAGCTGGGCTCCCCAGACAGGGCGGCGCAGGTGGGCTCCAGGGCCAGGCTGAGCCCGGTCACGCTGTGGCTGCAGGGATGGGCCTGGCTCAGGCCAGCCGCCCCGGCCGGACCTGCCCGTCTGCACGGGAGCCCAAACGGCAGCGTGGGCGGCAGCCGCTCTGCATCAAGCCCGGCCCCACCCCCTGGCCAGGGCAGGTGGGCAGGCCCGGGGCGTCCTGCAGGCCAGAGTCCTGACAGGCCCCACCCCCAGCCCTGCTCCCAAGCCCAGCCCAGGCGACACGTAGTCAAATTTCGACTTTATTTGGCCAATGTGTCCGACTCTGATCTTTGAGAGAAATGCTGGAGACGCCCGCTCCAGCTCCTCGGCCGCCCGGGGGCAGGCCCTGGCTTGTCCTGCGCAGGCGTCCAGCCGCCCAGGACGGAGTGCGTGGGGGGGCGCGCCAGCCCGGCCGGCGTGGGGCCTCGCACAGCCACGGCCCGGGCACTGCTGAGCAGGCCATGCGCTGTCCCTCCCCGGGGACAGGAGTGTCCAGGGAGGCCTGGGAAGGTGGACAGACCTTACGATCCAAACATTCTGATTCGGGGTGTCTTCATGACAGTGTGGAGCCAGCGGGGCGCCCACGTCGGCCCAGCAAGTGTCCTGGACAGCCGAGTTGGGAGCCACCGGCGCAGGAGCCGCCCCTCTGGGGCCGAGCGGACGGGGCGAGGGTGAGCGTGGCCCCAGGTCCCCGCGCGGCAGGCCAAGCACCCCTGCGGCCGCCCGGGGCCCGCAGGCAGTGGCTGCTGCGCTACAGCTCGTCCTTCACGGCCTTCTGCTCGTCATCCTCCTCCAGGTCGGGCTCCTCAGCTTCTTCCAGGTCCAGGTCCTGTCCGAGGAGGGGCCAGCCCGTTGGCGTTGTGCACCAGCGGCCTCGCCCTTGGCGGGACGGGGCCGTGCCCGGCTCGACCAGGCCCCGGCACCCTCGGCCGTCCGCCCCACCCCCAGCAGGAGCCTCAATGCCCCGCGCCCCGCCCGAGCCGGCCGGCCGCGCCCACTCACGCTGTCGTCCCCCGCCCCGTCCTGGCCGCCGCTCTCCAGGAACTTTTTGAAGCCTTCCAGCGTCCGCTCACCATTGTAATCGATGACCTGCCGGAGGGACGGGCAGTGTGAGGCGGGGCCGGCCGGCCGGGGACACCCGCCGGCCCCGAGACCCACCGTCCTGTCGGCGCCGGCCGGGAAGAACTTGAGCGTGGGGAAGCTGTGCACTCGGACGGCCTCCACCTCGTTGGCCGTGGAGTCCATCTTGGCGATCACGATGTCCTCGTGGTCCTTGTACGTCTCCCCCAGTTTGTCCCAGATGGGGGCCAGCTGCTTGCAGTGGCCGCACCACGGGGCGTCTGAAAGAGAGGTGGTCAGCCCCGGCCCCGCCCGCAGCCCGGCGGCCAGGGGAGGGCGCCCCACTCACAGAACTCCACGAACACGTTCTTGCGCGGGTCGAAGGCCACCTCCTCGAAGTTCCTGCCCACCAGCACCTTGACCGGCTGCTTGTCCCAGTCATCGGGCAGCTCCTGGCTCATGAGGTGGGGCTGCGGGGCGGCAGGTCCGCTCAGGCTCGGCCCGGCCAGGCGCCGCCCGCGCCGCCCTCCCGCCCCAGCCCGCACCTTGATCTTGCCCTCCAGGAAGCGCTGGCAGAACTCGGTGATCTTGTCGGCGTTCAGCTCGGCGGCCTCGGGCTTGTACTTGGCCATCTCCTCCTCCAGCGTGATGAGGCGCAGCGCGGGGCACTCCTCCTTGCTCAGGCCGAAGAACTCCAGGATGCGCTGGTTGTCTGCGTGGTCGCTGTCGATGAAGATGAACAGGATCTGGGGGGGGGTCAGACGCGGCGCGGGGCGGCGCGGGGCTCCCGCCACCAGGGCCGGCGCCCACCTTGCCCCTGAAGCCCGCAGCGGCCTTCCGGAAGTGGTCGAGCTTGGCCTCGCGCTCGTCCGCGCTCTTGGGCAGGAACAGCAGGATGTGCGTCTTGATCTCGCCGCCGAAGATCTTCGGGGCCGTCTGGGGGCGAGCACAGGGCCGCTCAGGGCCGGGGAGGCCCTGGGGACGTGGGGGCGGGGCGCGGGGCTACCTGCTCCGTGAACTCGATGACCAGGGGCAGCTGGTTGAGCTTTATAAAGTCCAGCAGCTTCTCCTTGGTGATGTCCCCCTCGAAGTTGTTCCGGCCTTCGTCAAACTGCAGACAGAGCGCTGTCAGCGGCCCGTCGGCCACGGGCCCCTCATTCCTGCACCACGACCCGCCCCCAGCTGGCGGCGGGGGGTGCGGTGGCCGGGGCCCGGCCCCGCCGCATGCGGGAAGCAGCTTGCTGGCTTCTGACGCCGGGGAGCCAGCATGTTGCCACTTTGGAGAAAACGTGGCGAGGGCCCCTCAGCAGCGTGGACCTGCGGGCGGAGTGGGGCCCAGGGACAGCGGGGCCACCGGGCAGGTGGGCGGGCCTGGACTGCCCTCCCTGCGCCCAGCATCCAGTACCTGGTAAGCCCGGACACACCACGTCCAGGGGCCCCCCGACCATGGTCTCTGTTGCTTGGGGCGCCCTGTGGCCCCACGCACAGCCAACCGCCAGAGTGACCAGGTGGACACAGCAGGTGGGGGGTCAGGCCCTCACCCTCTAGCCCGCGACCCGTCCCGCCGGGCAGCAGGCACAGTCCACCTGAGGCCAGGTGAAGAGGCGGAGAAGGCGGCCGCTCAGGGTCAGCAGCGTGCGAGGCAGGCGCGGTCAGGGCAGCGGCCGCCCCAGCCGCCGAGGTGCCACCACAGAGCCCCCCGGGAGCCAGGCCAGCCCACCACGCTCCCCCCGGCTGCGCCCCGGCAGGTAGCAGACACCCGGGGCTGGCGCTGTGGGGTGATGCCCGCCCACAGGCCCCAACGGGGAGGCGGGCACGGGGCTGAAGGGCGCGATCCGTGGCCGGAGGCGGCGCAACGGCAGTGATAAGCCAGGTCCACAGTCCAGGCCGCCGGGCAGGGTTCCCAGCGCCGGCCTCACCTTCTTAAAGAGGACGACCCCGTCCTTGTCCAGCTGATACTTGGAGAACACGTCGCCGCTGGCCGTGAGCCCGAAGGGCACGTCGTCCACGGCCTCCGCCGCCAGCAGGAACTGCCTGGCTGCGTCCGACTCCACGTCCTGAGGAGACAACGCCCCGCTGACACGCCGTGGCCGACAGTGGGCAGCGTGCCAGCCGGCCCGGCCCCAGAGCAGCGGGCGGCCCGGGGTACCTTGAAGAAGCCGACGACCGCCACCTCGCTGGACTCCACCCAGGCCTCGGCGGCGGCCACGTCGGGCAGCGTGGTCGCGGCGGGCCCGGTGCGCTTCTTCAGCCAGCTCACGATGTCGTCCGCCTCCCTGCCGGCTGCGCCAAGCACGGCCACATGAAACCGGGCCACAGCGCCCCACCGGCCACGGCCGCCCGCCGGGGAGACCCGCCCCCCGCCACACTCTCCTCTCCTCTCCCTGCCCGCACAGTCCGGCGTCCACCGAACCGAACACGCGCCCCACCCCGCACTGTGCTCCCGATGACGGGGCGCTGGCGGCACCCACCCCGCCCTGGCCAGCTGCTGCCCACCCTGGTCTGTGCCCGAGCGGCCGGGGCAGAGCCACCAGCCACGGTCTGGGGTTGCAGCGCAGGGCGGCAGAGCCCCGCGGTCACCCAGGGAGGTCCGGCACCCGAAGCCCTGTGCCAGCGGTGAGGGGAGGCCGCTGCGGTCAGAGCGAGTCAGCCCCGGAGGCCAGGGCCGCCCCCTCCCCAACAAAGGCCCCAGCCTCACCGGTGTATTCTTTGGGGGACGCCGTGTCTCCATTCTTGAAGAACTTGATGGTGGGGTAGCCTCGGACCCCGTACTGCTGGGCCAGGTCGGACTCCTCGGTGGCGTCCACCTTCGCCAGCCTGATCTCAGACCCTTCGGCCTTCAGCTTCCCGGCGGCTTTGGCGTACTCGGGGGCCAGAGCCTTGCAGTGGCCACACCAAGGGGCGTCTGGAGACAGCGTGCGAGGCTGGGAAGCGGCCCCAGGCCAGGGTCCCCACTCCCGTGCCCCCACCCCCCAGCCTGCGCCAGCCTTATCTGCTCCCGGTGACCCGTGTGCCAGCACGGGCGCTTGGGCAACGTCAGGGCAGAGGCCAGAGCACCAGGCCGACACCTCCCCTCCGCAGGCAGGCGGGGTCACGCCCCACTCCCTCCGAGGCCTCGGGGTCCCTGGCTCCAGGGCTGGCAGCTCCCCAAAGACATGAACTAGGAATCGCTGTGCACAAGCCCCCGCCTTCACTTGGGAGGAAACTGGGCTCCTTCCCACACTCTCCCCAGCGACCCCAGCCCAGAGGTGCCACCGGGAGCCCAGGGGCAGGCCAGCTGCAGTGGCCGCAGAGGGGCTGGCCTCGGCGGCCATCCCCGCGGCCGTCGGGCAGGTTGGGGCACCGG
>NW_004567169.1:387249-392074 GCF_000260355.1 Condylura cristata | reverse complement strand
CACGCCCGCCCCCGCCCCCGATTGGCCGGCGGGCTTCGCGGCCCGCCTCCGCCGCTCTCGAATTGGGCGCCCCCTCGGGCGACCCCGGATTCCGAATGGCTACGGAGGGCGCCCTCGACCTCGCGCGGGATTGGCCGAGGGCTCGCGCTCGCACTTTTTCTCGGCCTCTCACTGGCTGCTGGAGGAGAACTTTCTCTCTCGACTTCTGACTGGTGACTTTCTCCCGCACCGGCCGCGGGCCGGGATTGGCTGCTGCCTCCCGAAGCCCGGGCTCTCGTGCTGCTGATTGGTCCAGAGCCGCGCGCTCCCCCCACCAGAGCCTCCGTAGAACGTGGCAGAGGTCGGAGTCCCCGGCTGCGGGGCGGGGCTGCGCCTGCGTCTCCCAAACCCTTCGTGTTGGATTCTGACTGGGCCGCGTACCCGTAGTTGGCACCGCCCCTGGCTCTTCAGACCGGAAGCCGATTTAAGCCACTTCCGGCGCGCGTGAGGCCCGTGCGGCGCTCGCCCAGCGTCCAGTAGTGCCGGGCCTGGGAGGGGGAGGGCGTGGGGGAGGGGCGGGGTGGGGGCAGGATGGCGTGCAGCGGCGGCGTTGCTGGGAGAGTGGGGGACAGCGGGGATGGGGCTCACTAGGGACCAGGACCGGCACGTAGGGGTGCCGCCCGCCGGCAGTGACGGGGGAGATTCTGGGGTGGGGGCGTCCAAGGGTGGGAAGAGCCCGGGACTAGGGCGCCAGCGGGTGCTGGGGGGCAGGCAGGTCCCAGGTTTGGGGTATGGCGCTGGAGGGGTGTCGCCAGAGGTTGGGGGGACTGCGGGTGAGGGCAGGGGGTGGGCCCCGTGGGTCAGGCGGCTGGGGGTGCTAACAGGGCGTGAGGGCTGGAGACCGGGGCCAGGACAGTGGGGGCCGTGGGGCCGAGGGCCAGGCCCCGTGGACGTGCGTGGAGGGCACCCCGCGCCATTAAAGCGCCTCCTGTCTGTTTGTTGAATATTTTTCAACGTGACTTGTGGGAAACTTGGAAGGAGCTGCGGCCTGGGCAGCGCTGGCCGCTGCCCACCGCTCGCCCGCGGCTCTTCGCTGCGGGGCGCCGCCTGGGCTGGACGCCACCTCCCAGCTGCTTCAGACTCGGCCGTGGGTAATGGCAGGAAAACGGAGGCTCCCGAGCGCACTGCGGAGCTGGAGGGGTCGGGGCTGCAGTCTGGGGGCCCAAGGCCTGCTGGTGTTTGGCCACTGCCCCTCACAGGGCCCCACGGGCGCCCCCAAACAGCTGTGCCCTCTGCCCTGGGGGTACCTGGCCACCGCCTACTGCCCCTTGCTCCCCTCCGGGCCTGACCTGCGGTCAGGGCAGACGTTGGGGCAGGAGGGGCCTCGTGGGCCAACGACTTTGGGATTGCAGTGACCACAGGGTGGGGGTTGGGAAGGCTGTCCATGATGGCAAGGGCTGCACCCCAGTGGGGGTGCAGTGACTAGCCCCAAGTGGGAGAGGGTGGGAGCTGGGAGCCCACACAGCCGGCCCCACCCTGCTCCCTGCAGTCATCCTCAGCAGCCTCGCAGGCAGTCCCGGCCCCCCATGCCTAGGCGACCCCCCACGTGGGTGAGTCGCGCTGGCAGCCCTGGGACCTGGGCCTGGGCCTGGCTCTGACCCTGGCCCCCGGCGGCACGCAGAGGGCGGCCGTGCCTGCTCCGGGCGCCTGTCTGGTGTGGGGGCTTCGAAGATGGGTCCCCAGCAGCTCGGAGGAGCATGGTCTGGTTGGGGTGGCCTGACACCCGTCTCCAAGGGCTGGGGGGTGGTCAGTCACCATGAGGTACGGCCCTGGCTGCAGAAGGGCCGGCTGGGCAGGGGTGCCCAAGGCCCCCAGGAAGGGCCCACTGATGTCCTCCTGGCAGCAGAAGGGCTGGTCTGGGGTGACTGAGGGAGGCCCCTGGAAGGGAGGGTGGGCCCAGTGAGGCGGGCTGGGCTGGGCTGGGCAGGTCTGCAGCTGGCCGGGCGGGGCCGGAGGGCCAGGTCAGACTTGGGACCTGAGAGACACGTCAGGCAGGCCCCTAGGTGCTGCCTTGGCTGCATTCTGGGAGGAGCTGGCACAAAGTCCTGGCTGCCGCCCGCACGGCTGGCACCAGGCCGAGTTCACACGCCTGGGGCTGGCACAGCCCAGTGTAGCCCACAGGCCCTGGCCACAGGCCCGAGGGCACGGGGTAGCCCACTTGCCAGGCCCGGCAGCCGTCCCTGGCCGAGGCGTGGGGAGCTGGGGCACACCTGCTCTGGAGACCAGGGAGACCCATGGGGCGCACAGGGAGGCCCCGCCCCACAGCCTGACTAGCGAGCCCCGGGGTCCCCAGGAGCCTTCCTGCCAGGAGACCTAGTGCTTCTCCAGCGTGGGCGTCGCCAGCCCTCACGGGGCCGAGGACCTGGGAGTCCAGCAGAGTGGGGCTGGCGGGCGCCCTCCGACTGAGGCGTGCTCTCTGCAGCTGGCCACTTCCCCTTGCGGCTCAGCTCCAGGGTGCAGGCCACGGCTGATGGCCAGGACATTTCTTGCCTGGCCACCAGATGGCAGTTCTTGCAGAGGGCCCCGACTCCCCCCAACTTCCTCCTAGGCCTCCACCACCCCGAAGGGCGGGTGGTGGCTCAGCGTGGGGGAGACTGGAGGGGGAGGGGGACGCCCACCCCCAGCCGTCCCCAGATGAGCCAGGGACGCAGACGCCGTTGGGGGACTTTATTCCCGGTCAGAAAAGGAGAAGCAGGGCCAGGCGCCCGCGGATGCGCCTGACTGGGGCGGGGGCAGGCACAAGGAGGGGCTGGACTCCTCGCTGGGTCCGGGCAGGCGGCAGCGCCGGGCGCACAGGTGGCGCGGGAACACTGACGGGCCGAGGGCCCTGGCCGGGGGAGGCCCGAGCGCAGCCCTCTCGGGTGGGCCTGGAGGCAACTGGAGTTTTGGCAACTTGGTCTCCCCAGCTCCGGGAGCGCCCTGGCCGGCCGGGCGGGCAGGCGCCGCCTTTCCCGGGCCGCGGGCGGGACGGGACCACATGCTCATGCAGACGCGGTCGGGGGCGGCGAGGCCCCAGCTCGAGCTCCGCATGTTAAGGCATCACGGTTACAGTGACAGGACACGGCGGCCGCCGGGAGGGTGCTGGGTGCTGGGCCGCGTCCCCGCCCCTTCCCGCAACGAGGGGGACACGGAGGGGGCCACCCCAAGGCTCAGAACAGCCCGAGCCCCAGGGGCAGTGCCACGCCCACTCCCTGGAGAAACGGGGTGGCGGGTCGGGACGGGGAGGGCTCACGGAGACTGGGGAGCCGGGCCCGGGCCCCTGCCCCACAGCGCGGGCGGAAGCAGCAATGAGACACGAGACCACCGAGGAGGCTGGGGCCTGCGGGCGGGGGAGGGCGAGGTGGAGGGGCCGCCGCTGGCCGGGGGCAGGCCGGGCAGGAGGCGGCGGCCCTGTCAGCGCTTTGGTCTGGGGGGGGGGGGGGGGCACTTCCGTCCGGCCGCCGCTCCGCGGGCTCAGTCCTTCCACTCCTTCTTGATGGTGAGGTTCCACTCCCAGGACAAGTGGTCGGTCTTGTCGTCGTCTGTGAAGCTGGACTTGATGTTGTAGCTGCCCCGGGCCAGCATGCCCTTGGGGGCCTCCTCCATGGGCGTCAGGAACTCGTATTCCTCCGCCCGGGGCCCGTAGCTGCCCACCATGTAGTCCGTCTTGTCGACTGCGGGCGGGGTAGGGCCGGTCAGCCAGGGCATGGGCATGGCGCAGCCCCGCCCCGCCCGGCCCTCCCGCGCCCCGCCCCGCCCCGCGCACTCACTCTTGATGCCTTTCCGGTACGTGTGCTGCATGTACTTCATGCCGGACACGATCTCCCGGTTCACCTGCAGGCGCCAGGAGAGCTCAGCCGAGTCCGGCCCCCGGCGGGCCACTGCCCGCCGCCCGCCCGCCGCCCGCCCGCCGCTCACCCGGAAACAGATCTTTATCCGGTACTCCACGCCCTCCTTGAGCACGAAGGACTGCTTCTTGAAGCTCTCCAGGTCGCCTGTGTGCAGGGGCCAGGCTCGCAGGCGGCCAGGCTCTCCCGGCCCGCCCGCCAGGGC
Organism: Condylura cristata; assembly: GCF_000260355.1. NCBI lineage: Eukaryota > Metazoa > Chordata > Mammalia > Eulipotyphla > Talpidae > Condylura > Condylura cristata. Next base: position 388,003 of record NW_004567169.1, on the reverse strand, counting down.
CTCCCCCGCCCGCTCCCCACACGAGAGCGCAGGCTCACGAGGGTCCCCCAGGCCAGGTTCTCAGGGCCACTCACCCGTCAGGTCCAGCTCCAGGGGGCCCGGCGCAGAGCTGCACACCAGGGTCAGGCGGGTCACCACGACATTGGGGACGCTGGGGTCTGCGGAGAAAACCGCCGCCTAGCGCCTTGCGTCCCCTGCCCGCCCGCGCCCAGAGGTGCCGCCCGCGCGCGCTCACCGGCGGCGACGGCCACGCGGCCCAGGAGCGCCTCCTTGTACTTGCGCAGGCTCTCGTCGTCCTTGTCCAGCTCCTGGATCTCCTGGAGGCTCTTCTGGGCCGGGGGCTTGTAGTTGACCGAGTGCTCGTCGTCCTGGTTCTCGGCAGCGATCTGCGCCAGCTGCTCGGCGGTGGGCTCCTGCTCAGCCATGCTCGCCTCTAGCGGGTCTGGGCACCTGCAGGGGGGCGTTCCGCTTTGCAAGGGGCCAAGAGGATGCACTGCCGCAGGGGGTGGGCCCAGGCTCCCTGGTCTGCAGGGACGCCCAGCCTGCACCCCTGAGGGCCGGCCACACCTCCCTGTCCCTGCAGCCTCAACTCCTGCTGCTGCTCATGAGCTGCCCAGGCCCTGACCCCAAGAGAGCCTTCCTGCGGGTGCCCTGAGCAGCCGCGGAGTCCTGTCCACTGGACACAGCCCGTGGCAAGCACTGAAGGCCACTCCAGTCCCACAGGTCGGTGCTGAAAAGCGGGTGGTTGGGCAGC
>NW_004567169.1:383692-385806 GCF_000260355.1 Condylura cristata | reverse complement strand
CCCCGAAGGCGTCTGCGGGAGGCGCGGCCACACCCGCCCGCGGCAGGCCGGCGCCGCCCGGGCAGTCAGCTCGTTCCGGCGGTCAGGGGCTCGGTCCCTGCGTCCCAAAGTGGGTGCCAGGCTGGGCTGGGGACCCCCAGGGGGCCTGAGGTGCCCCTGCTCTGAGAACCTGGGACGGGTCAGCGGCCTTCACTGGATTGAGCTACTCCTGAAGCGAAGGGCAGGCCTGGCCGCCCAAGGCCCCCGCGCCTGCCGGACAGTGCCTGCACCGCCCCTGAGGGGCAGGGTGGGGCCCTGGGGCCAGCAGAACGGGGCCGAGACCCAGCCCCGCCCCGGCACCCGGTTGCCCCTCAGCAGGGGTTGTCAGTGGACCCAACCCCACTCTGGGGAGACCCTGCACCCCAGCTCTGTGCTTAAAAGGGGGGGTCTTTACTAAAAAAAGTGGGGTTCTGAGTTCATGAGAAGGTTGAAGAGGGGGTGGGTCATGGCGGGAGGCAGCACTAGCAGGCAGCGGGTCCTGGACAGCGCTGCCCCCCGGCTGGCCTTCTCTGTAAGTCGCCCGGTGTCTCCCCGTTTGCCTTACAGCAGCTCTCCTGGCGCCCACAGGCCCCGGGCGTGGGGCCTGCGCAGGTGTAGATTGGGGAGCAGCCTGCCGTCTCCCCGTCTGGGTCCTCCGAGGTCAGCGAGAACCTTGGGGCAGTTCTCGGCCTCTGGGCAGCTCCGGTCAGGGCATCGGGGCGCCCCAGCAGGCCCCGGCGTGGCATGCCGCCCGTCTTCCCTGCACCTGCCTGTCCTGCCTCCGCGGCTCTCCTAGGCTGTGGCCGGCACTCTGCTGGTTCCGCGGCCTGCACCCCGTCCACCAGGATCCCCTTGCTCTGAAAAAGCCCTGGCCGGGGGTGACTGTCCCGGGGACGCCACCCGAGGTGCCCCATCTGCTTCATTTCGTTCTTCTCAGTGGTTTCATGGGCGCTGTTGCTGTGCAGTGAGGGAACCCGGCCTGCCCCGGCACACTACAGGAGGCAGCCTGACGGGGCTCCCCTGGGAAAGCAGCGCCTCACCTCACAGGCAGGACCTGGGCATGGGGCTCGCTGGGAGCCCCCAGGGCCAGCCAACTGTGGCCCGGTGCCCCCAGCCCCCCCCCCACCTCCCGCAAACGTCCTCAGGCCGAGGGGTGTAGCAGCCCCTCCCGCCTGCTGCCAGGGCAGTGCCTGGGGAGTGCCGGGTCTGGTGTCCACACAGAGGGTCACATGCCCACCAGGGAGGTGGAGTCCAAAGATGGGTCCCGCCCAGTGGGGCACCCTGCAAGCCCCTGGCGCCTGAGTCCTGGCTGGAGGCCGGTCCCCGCCGAGACGACCCTTGGCCTCAGGAGCCCTCGGCCGAGCTGCCGCGGGGGCGCCGGGGCGGGGAGCAGGGCCCTGACGCGGGCCACCCAGCCCAGGCCCTGCGCTGCTGCGGGCACCTCCGCCGCCAGTCCGGCCTGCCCTATGCCGTGTCCTCTACCGCTGGACCCCACAGCCCTCTGGTCCTGGCCACTCCTGTGCCCAGGGCGGGGCCTCCCATCCCCATCGGGTGGCACGCTGGACAGGCCAGCAGGCTTCACCGGCCGGCCCGCGTGCTTACCTGTTGCCTGACGGCGACGCGGACTTCAGTATTCAGAGTTCGAGTGCGCCAGGCCGGGAGGGGTGAGCCCCGCGGGCGCGGCAGCAGGTTGGAAGCGCCCGCTGTCCCACGCTGGCCTGGGTAGAGGGCCCCTCCCAGTCCCGCACCTGGTCGGCCAGGGCGCCCCCAGCGGGCTGCGCCCAGAAGCTGCCTGTTGGCCCCGTGGGGCAGCAGCGGTGGCTGAGGGCCACACTGAAGCCCCAGGTGCCCCGCAAACGAAGGGCAGGCGGGGAACCCCAGCCAGGGCTCCGCAGCCGCCCCACTTGCTGCGCTGCCCGCGGCCAGCCCCAGGGCGCCCCTGCAAAGCAGGAAACGGCGGGTGGGCTCTAGGCTCAGCGCTGCCCACCGGCAGCTCCAGCACCCTCTCCGGCCGCATCTCGGGGTCCCGGTGCGCCGCCCGGCTCCTATCAGCTCACACGCTCCGCTCGTCACAGCGCTCCCTGGCCGGCTGAGAC
>NW_004567169.1:378909-380112 GCF_000260355.1 Condylura cristata | reverse complement strand
CCGGCTGACCGCGAGCCCCTTCCGCGGGGCTCCCTCCCGAAGCCGCCGTCCTGGGGACCGAGCGACTTGCAGCGTGGGGGGGCGGAGGCGGCCGGGGCTCTCGGGTACTGAGCTCCGTGGACAGCGCGGGGGCCGCAGGGGGCCTCCGCGGTCCACTCGGGCTGCTGCCCCCTTGGGTGACGGCCCCGGGCTCCTGGAGGCGGGGAGGGGCACGCGGGCCCTCTGCGCAGGAGTCCCCGCCGCGAGTGACCGCCTGACGCCGCCCGCAGGCAAGGTGCCCGGCGACGACTGCCCGCTGGTGTGGGGCCAGTGCTCGCACTGCTTCCACATGCACTGCATCCTCAAGTGGCTGAACGCGCAGCAGGTGCAGCAGCACTGCCCCATGTGTCGCCAGGAGTGGAAGTTCCGCGAGTGACCCTCCGCCCCCCCCCGCCCCCAATAAATAAAGCTCATCTCGCCGGCGCCTGCCGCAGGCCGCTGTCCGCCGCCCCTCCGTGCGCCCTTGCGAGCGCGGGATCCGGAGCCTGCGGGCCCTGAGTCAGCCAGCGGGGGCGGGGGCGCCGGCACTGTGCCTGGTGACCGCCGGTGACGCAGGAGCCAGCCGGGCCCTGCGGGCGCTGAGTTCGATCAGCCGCCAGGGGCGAGGGCGCCTCCGAGTGGGGGAGAGAGCACGGCCGGCCGCGCAACCATCTGGCCCCCGACTGTCCGCCCGCACACAGCACTTCCTTGTGGGAACTGGGGTGTTCTCCCCACGGGGCCCACAGCTAGTCCCAGTCACCTGGCCCTGTGCTCCTGCAAGCAGGGGGCCCGACCCCTGGAAATCGTGCCCCCCTTCCCCGTTTGCCCTGGACCCCATTCCGGCCAGCGGCCCCTTGTGCCCCTGGCGCTCCAGGTTGGCGAGGGCCCCCTCAGTTCAGGCCCTGAACCCCACGTGTCCAGACTAGGGTGGTGGTGCCGCTCCTTCCTCCTGGATGCGTGGCTCCTGCTTCCTTTTTGGGGGCTGCAGGGAGAGGCCCTCGGGGTCCGGCGGGATGAGTCGGCCTCCACCCCGCTTGGCGGGTGCCTGGATGACGTCCCCGCAGACAGCACCGCGGGCGGGGGGCCCTCAGGCTGTTTTGGGGACCCAGCGCCACCCCGCTCAGCAGGAGCAGGTCAGCAGGAGCAGGCGGGTGCGCCGGTGGGCGATGAGCCCCGCCTGCCCGC
>NW_004567169.1:374154-378297 GCF_000260355.1 Condylura cristata | reverse complement strand
GTGAATAAACGAGAAGCGGGTCTGGTGTCCAGCGGCGAGTGGCCTGAGGCGCCACAAGGGCCTGCCCCCTCCCCGAGGTGCCAGGGGCCTGCGCTGTGCAGGTCCCACCTGCCTTCCTGGCTGCCTGGCCGGAGGAGTGGGGGTTGGCATGGTTGGCATGCGGGTCTGCGAGCCGCACCCAGACCCGCACCCCAGCGGGAGCCCGAGCTGCCCTCCACTGCTGCCCCTCCCCCACCCCGCGCCACCCCCAGGGGCTCCCGTTTCCAGGAGCTGCCCTGGGTGCCCCGTGTGCCCGCTCTGGGGGGTGTGCAGCCCGGAGGCCCCACCTCCCAGCTCCCCCTCAGTTCCAGGGTGGCTGGGAATGGGGGTGCCCTAGGCCACGGAACCTCCTCCACACCCTCCCTGAACACCCACACCACAGGGCCCTGCAGTGTGGGGGCGCCAGGCCCAAGCCCTACTGGACGCGGCATAAGATCCAGGGCCAAGGGACCCCACCCTGCTCCTGACACCCCGTCCCGTGGCACGCAGGGAACAGGAAGGAGCCACAGACGCCTCCACTGGCTTTATTGACCAGCACGGACACCCCGGGGGCCAGTCCAAGGGCAGCAGAGGCTGGGAGCCGGCCTGGGGGGGCTCGGCCGCCTCTGTCCCTGGGGGCCAGCGCTGACGGGTCCACGTGGGCGAAGTGTCCTGGCCTCGCTGGCCGCCTGGCGGGGAGGTGCCCGCGGGACAGGCACTGCAGCCGGGCCTGAGCCAGCGCGGCGGCCGTCAGATGAGCGCCGAGACGGGGCGCAGGCCAGACGCAGGGCTCTGCGCCTTCCTGGGTGAGGTCAGGGCCGCTCTCCCTCGGGCGACGGTCCCCGCTGCCGCCTCAGGGCCTCCAGGAACGCCAGCTCCTTCGCCTCCTTCTTCTGGTTCCGGGCCTCGTACTCGAGCCTGGGGGCCCAGCCAGGTGAGCGGGCGGCGGGGCCTGGCCCCGCCCCCACAGCCCAGCCCTGCACTCACCTGTTCTGGATGATGCGCTGCACAATGAGGTCCGTGGTCAGGTCACTGTGGCTGTCCACCTGCCGGAAGAGGCCCCTTCTCTTGGGCTCCTGTGGGCAGGAGGGATGAGGCCTGCCCAGCGAGTGCCCTAGGCTGGCAGCCCGCCCCCCACGGCCCCCACACAGCCACCTGGTAGGGGTCGGAGCCGTCCTTGTCCGGCACAACCTCTGTCTTGCCGTGACACACCAGGTCCACCTAGGGAGAAGCCCGGTCAGGTGCCCTGGCCACCAGGGAGCTGCCCCAGTGACCCAGGGAGCCTCACCTTGAAGTGGTCCAGGAGCTCGGCCGTGACGGAGTAGGGGGCGCCGATCACCACCTCGGATACGTACTGAGGGCGCAGCACAATGGGTTAGCCCCGGGGGGGCAGGGGGGGACACGGGCTGGGGGCGGGGCGCAGGGCTCACCCGGCAGGCCAGCACACTCAGGGTGCGCTCGTGCAGGTTCATGATGGGGTAGTTCTTCCCCTTGTAACGGTTCACCTCCTAGGATGGGCGGGCGGGTGGTCAGCCGTGGCCCAGCGGGACACCCTCCCGCGTCCCCGGGTGCCCGCCTGCAGGGGGGCAGGCCCCAGAGGGCCCCCTTGGCCGTCAGCAGCCCCTGCGCCCCCCGGCTGTCAGGGCGAGACCTGGTCGAAGTGCAGGCCGGCGATGACGTAGGGCCGCTCCGCCAGGCCGTGCACCTTCTCCAGGAAGTCCACGTGGCCGATATCTGGGCCCAGGTTAAGGAGCAGGTCCCCGGGACGCTGCCGGCCTCCCTGGGTCAGAGCCGCGAGGGCCAAGGACCTCCAGGCCCCGCCCCACGGTCAGGCTGGAGGATACGGAACAGGTCGAAGGCACCGGCCACATAGATGACGGTCTCTCCCGGCTGGGGCTCCTTCCCAGACGCGAACTGGATGATCTTCTGGGATGTCTGCAGGAACTGGGATACCCCCGTCCAGGGGTTCCGCCCCCCAGGGCACTGGAAGCGGGAAGAGGTCTGATCAGCAGCGCGGACCCCGGGGCCTCCTGTGCCTAGTGCTGCCTGCAGCCATGCAGGGTGAAGGGGCGGGGCGGGGCAGGGCAGGGCAGGCGCGCCCCCCTCTCCTCTGAAAGGCTGCTGTGGCCGGAGACCACAGGGCTGTGGCGCCACCCCGTGGTCACAGCAGGTGCTGCAGCCAACGGGCGGGGGTCTGGCCACTGCTGGACAGGCTAGCGGCCCAGTGGTGACCTGCGCCTGAGGCCACCATCCCGTCACCAGGGAGGAGCCTTCTGAGCAGAGTGTTCCCCGCGAGCGTCGGGTGAGGGGCTACACTGGGAGGGAGGTTAGAGACCACAGTCCTGGGGCGTCCTTCCTCCTCTTCCCAGCAGGGCCAGCTGTGGCCAGCCAGCCTGGCTGCAGAACCCGGGAGGCGGGGAGCAGGCAGGGCGGCACTCACCTTGCCGAAGCTGTCTGCGTACGCCCGGCACTCCGAGGACATCTCCTGTGTGGAGAGCAGTGCTGAGGGGCCTGGTCCCCTAGGCACGGCCCAACCTGGGTCCCTGGAGCCCCCCCAATGGCCTGGGGCCCCACCCTGCCCTGGCTCACCTGGCTGCTGTGGTGGGCTTTGGTGACCAGCAGCATGCGGCCCACCAGGTCTGTGGTGGACACGCCCTGGGTGCGCCTGCACTCCCTGGGGACAGAGGCAGGCTGGGCACCACCCCGGGCATGCCAGCCCTGCCCGCGCCTGCGGCCACACCAGCAATCCCGGCCACAGCACCCACTCGGCTGCTGCCACTGTTTTTTTCAAAAGTCACACGGACATGGCAGCTGTACGTGTGTGCACAGCCTGTGGCCACCTATCCCGGGGTGCCAGGCACAGCCCCGCCCTGCCCCCAGGCAGAGGGGAGCAGGCTGTGCTCACCTGTACCTGCCCGCCTGCTTCACTTCCTCGTAAGTGTCCCGGCCGTCCACGGTCAGCGTGATGTCATCTAAGGGTGAAAAGAGAGGAGAGCTCAAAACTGGAAACCACAAGGTCACTGAGCACCCACGACCACGACTCACCCCCAGACACTCAGGGGTGCTTGACCCACTTGTTGGGAAGGACCCAGAGCCTTGTGGCCCCACAGGGGAGGCGGCCTCCTGCTCCGTGGGTTTGCCCGACCACTCACTGCCGTGGACGCAGAAATCACAGTTGTACTTGTCCAGCGTCTCCAGCGTGGTCACATAGGGAGCCGCAGGCACCACCTCATCCACCCACTTGATGGCCTGCACCATTCTGTACCTCTCCTCCTGGGTGAACACGGGGGGCCCCTTGTGCTTGGCGATCTCCTCTGGGGTCAGAGACAAGGCCAGGCAGCTGTAAGCGCAGATACTGGTGCTGCCCCACCCACCCCGCCTGGGGGGTGTCACAGGGCTGATGTCCGCGCCTCCTGGGGGAAGCCCAGAGTGGGCAGGAAAAGCTGGGCCCCTTGGAGCGCCCGTCCCAAGGCCCCAGGGAAAAGCCGGCTGCGGTGGGGCGGGCGGCAGCGCCAGAGGCCAGAGGCCAGAGGGCCGGCCGCCCCATGGGGGCTCAGAGCTGCGACCAGGCCCCGCGAAAGGGGGACGTTGCACTTGGGGGTGTGCCGAGGTGGCCCGTGCCGGACATGCCTTCGGGGGTCTGGGGAGCCCGGGATGGGGCCTACCGTCCGTGTGCACCCCCACGACGAGGCGGTCACCCATGGCCCGCGCCTGGCGCAGCTGGTTCGAGTGGCCATAGTGCACCATGTCGTAGCTGTAGGAGAGCGGTGGAGCCGGCTGAGGGGGCCTCCTGGAGGCCGGCTGACCAGCACCCCTAGCACTGCCCCAGTACTAGCCCTGGGGCCAGGAAGCCACAGGCCTGCAAGCTCGGACCCTGCTTCGTGGAGCGTTACGGAACCCCGCTGGCCTGGCCCTCCGCGCCAGCCCCTTCCAGCCTCGCCTCGCCATGTGAGCCGGGCCCGGAGCGTCCCCGCCGGCCGCAAGACGCCGCAGCACTGCGGGCGGTGAGGGCGTGGCCCGGCCACGGGCCGGGGCCAGAGTCCACCCACAGGCGGCCAAGGCCCCTCTCCCGCGCGGGGCAGCCGAGGGGCGCTCGCTCCCGGGCGGCCATCGCGGCAAGGCCCT
>NW_004567169.1:370347-373016 GCF_000260355.1 Condylura cristata | reverse complement strand
CTGGGCCCCAGCTGTGGCCGGCAGGCCGGGGCGGGGGCGACCCTCTCCCCTTCCCGGGCCAGAGACTCGAGGGAAGGCCCGCGCGGCCACAGCACACCGCGAGGTCATGTGTCTGAGATGTAGAATCACAAGTCATAACGCAAGACACAGACGCACACCGAGAAGGGACATGAGCTAGTCAATGCGAAACGAAAGGTGCGATGCGCAGAGCCACACCACAGACACCACACACAACATACAAGAATTGCCAGGCCCAGAGGCGCAGGGATCCTTAATTCTTGAACCCTTTGATTAAAAGAAGTTACTGATTTCCCCTCTAAGACCCTGAAAATTCACAGAGAAAGAAAGTGTAAACTTTTCACGCGGTACGCACGCCACGTCCCACACCACAAGTTCCCTGGCAAGGCAGCGTCGCGTCCCCAACCTACACCAGCCACCGGGCCCGGTGCGCCAGGCAGCGGGTGAGGCCTCGCGAGGGCATCCTTCCCCACGGGCAGCGGCAGAGGCGGCCCCGCCTGCGGGCGTCCCGCGCGCCCGGGCCTCCCACGCCTCCGTGCAGCGTCACACGCAGGTGGTAAGAGAAGACGGGTGCAGGGACGGGGGCACCGGGCCCCTCCCTCACCTGCTGTAGGGGGGGATCTCCAGGCCCAGTTCGCCCATGAGGAGTCGCATGACGTCATCACACTTCCCGTGGAGCTTCAGGGCGGCCCCATCGTCCTTCGGGGTCCACTGGGGAGGGGAGGAGGTCGGGTGAGGGCAGTCCCGTGCTCCTCCCGTGAGCCCTGGCGCCTCTGAGGCCAGGTCCCTGGGGCCGGCCGCGGCGAGTCTGCACTACCTGCAGGTTGACGATGTACAGCTTGGGCCGCCGGCTGGGGGGCTTGGCCATGCACCAGAGACGCGGGTACTTCTTCAGCACCTGCAGGGATGGGAGGTCAGCCCGGGCAGGGGACACGCCACAGGGCTGGGTCTGGGGCAGGCCCGCCCGCCCTGCCCACTGCACGCACCTTCAAGCTGGAGCCTAAGCACAGGATGGCGTCGGCCCTGTTGGCCGCCTGGGTGGCCGCGCCCCAGTTGAGCGGTTGCCCCAGCGTGCCCCTCTCCCCAAAGTGCACGATGGTGTCCCGCAGCGGCGCCCCGCACTCGTGGCAGGCTCGGCCCGTCTGGTGCCGGTGGAGGGCGGTGCGCTCGGTCACATCGAACACTCGCACGTACTCCCTGTTGGGGGTGCAGGCGGTGCACACCTGAGGGCAGACGCGCGTGAGTGCCGGGCCGGCCGCCCCCGCCCCCGCCCCGCGCAGGTGCCGCCTCACCTCGATGTACATGTTCCCGTGCAGCTCGGAGATGGCGGCGCGGGGCAGCCCGCTGCGCAGGTGGAGCCCGTCGCAGTTCTGAGACACCACGTGCTGCACCTGGGGCCGGGGCCAGTCAGCGGTGCAGGACTCTGCCCAGGGGGCCTGTGGGCGCCGCCCCGGGCTCAGGGGGTGCCGAAGCGGCGTAAGGGCAGGGGCTGGGGGCTAGGACCTGGCGGGCAGCAGCTGCTCTCGGGGAGGCGTCTGCGCCCCGAGCGGGGCCCCTGGTGCGCGGGGCCGGGCTGTGGCCAGAGCCTCGGCGTCCAGGCCCCGCCACCCACCACAGCTGCCCTTACCAGCTTCTGCTCGTGCAGGTGTGCGATGCTCATGTGGGTGAGGGTGGGCTCAGCCTGGCTCAGGTCAGCGGCGCTGCCAGCAGAGAGGGGCAGGTGAGGGCCGCGCCAGGCCCAGCCCAGCTCAGCCCGGGGCCACACTGGTGCTCACCTCACACTTCTCCCTTTCTGCAGCAACGTCCACACTCCATTAGGGCCCCGGTAGTCTGGGATAGAGGCCGCCTGGATGTTCAGAGAAAGTCAGCGGGCCAGAAGGCGTCACAGCACGCGCTGGCCACACCCAGGACGGACACGAGCGCATCTGCCGGCGCCCAGGCCGCCCTCGGACTGGCCTCTCGTGACACAGGCTCTGTCACATCTGACCTGCCTGTGCCAGCTGGCCACACCCTAGGGCCCCTTCCCTCTGGCTGGACCCCACTCCCCACTCCCTGGGCACCCTCCCGGCTGCCAGGAGCCTCCGGATCCTCCACCGGGAGGGGCAGGCAGGTCAGACCATGTCAGGTCCCCAGGCCCAACCAAGCGTGAGTAAGGCTCCCAGCATGGCGCTCCAGCTGCAGGCACACCCGTCAGGCTGGTCCTGCCCGCCGGCCGCCCTGGGCACTGATGCAACTTCCCACGTCCCCAGCCAGTGAAACAAATCCACAAGGCGGGGTGCAGTGCAAGAAGTCTGGTCCACCCAAGCCCAGCTGCCTCCCTCCTGAAACTGCTGTGTGAGTGGTAACCCTGCCCGGGGCTGGCACCGGGGAGCCAAGTCACCCAGGCAACCTTGCCCCACCTCCCGCAGGAACATCCGGCCAGGAGGCGAGTGGTTCTGTTCCTAGCAGCCGCCGCAGCCCAGGGAGCAAGAGCCCTTGGTGCTCGGCTGTGCCCGGCCCGGCGTGCACACAAAAAACTGCGTGTGCCGCACACGCAAAGCGGGCCTCCTCGGCGGCCCCGCAGCAAACGTCTCGAGGCCTGAGAGCGTGCCGCTGGACCCCGGGACCCGCTTCCCGGGACCTACCTGACGAGCAGGTGCAGCGCAGCCGGG
>NW_004567169.1:366842-369284 GCF_000260355.1 Condylura cristata | reverse complement strand
CCCCCAGGCCGCAGCCCTCGGTGCAGCACCCCCAACCGCTCCCAAACCAGACCGCCGACAGGAAGGCGAAGACAAGCCAGAAAGACTATTGAGTGGCTTCTGGGGGAAGAAATCGTTAAATGGGTTGGTTCCCTTCACCAAACCACAGCCTAAAAAAGTAACTCAGAAGAACCCAGAACGGAAGCGGCACTGCAGGCTGTGGCGCGGGCTTCCCAGCTGTGGCCAGCAGCCGGCCAGAGGGCCACGAGTGGGGGCGGGGGGCAGCAGGGACAGGATGGGGCTTGCCTGGCTGTCCCGAGGCAGGCTGCAGTGAACGGGAGCTGTGCCTCGGGCACTGGCCAAGGAGACGCCAGAGGCGCAGAGCCCCGCGGGAGGGCCCCTGGGCCTGGTGGGCAGAGGGAGGAGGTCGGTGCCCCCCCACCCCGCAGCTGTCTTCTGCCTGGCCAGTGGCGCACCCCCACCCGCTCCAGGCCGGAGCTGGCCTGCCTGTTCCCACAGGGTCCTGGCGACCTGAGTCGCGCTGGGGGAAGGCGCTGTCCTGGGCAAGCGGGGAGGTGCACACAGGCCACTGAGCACACAGGCGGTGGCGCGGCCAGAGCCCTGGCTCGGCCCTGTCAGAAAGTCGAGGAGGAAAGAGGATAAGAACATGACACTCCACAGAGGAAACCAAACCAACGAGAACCAGAAAGACGCGACCGGCCACGCGGGGACAAGGACCTACTGTCAAGGAACCGAGCAGTCGGGGCGGTGGCCCCAGGGTGGCCTGCGAGGGGAGACAGGCGCGCCCCACACAGGAGGCCAGCTGCCACAAATCCCACAGGCAGGAAGGGGGAGGGCAGACTCAAAGCTTCTCCGGTAAAGCAAACTGAGTGCTCACCCCAGGCGCCCCCTCGGCGCCCCAGGTCCGAGCCGGCAGAGGCGGGCGGTCAGTGGGGCAGCCCGCCACCCTGCTCTGGCCCCAGGGGGACACAGTGCCACATGGCAGGGCAAAGCCGCTGAGATTCAGGATGTTCCACCAGTCTCCACAGCAGGCTGGCCAAGGACAGCTGGGGGTGGGGAGGGGACAGCATCCAGGGCAGAGAAAGACCCACAGAGGCAGCGCTGGACAGCACGTGCCCACGGCAGCATGCAGGCAGACCCGCTGGGTTCGGCTGTGGCGTGGGCTAAGCTCTGCCGTGTGCGCTGGGCTCCCGCCAGGCTGCTGCCTGGGGGGCAGGGCCAGGGATTCCATGTAGCCAGACAGGACGGTAGCTCTCGGGGCATGCCCACAGGGGCCTGGAGAGCCAGTCCAGGAGCCCGGCGGCTCTGCAGAGTGGCCCGGGGGCTGGTGGGGGCGAGCGCCAGAGAGCACCTCCAGGGGCCAAGCGGCCACCTTGGGAAGACGTGGGCCCCAGAAAGGGTGGGAAGCCCAAAGCTGAGAGCCGCCAGCACACTCGGGAGCCATGGGCACGGAGCTGGCCCCGGGGAGTACAGCCCTTGTCCAGCCCTGGTGGGGACCCTGCCCAGGCCCTCCACGCCAGGGGGAGGGCCGCCCTAGGTGGGTACCAGACTGCCCAGTTCTGCCAGGAAGCACCACCCTGAAGCATGGAAACGATTCTGGGTTAAATGGGCAGTGGGCCTTGTGGCCCCCAACACGGGTCCCCAAAGAGGCCACGCAAAGCCAACCAGAACACAGTCGGAACTTGGCCAGGGCCCCAGCTGCTGGCGGAGTCCAGAAGGAAGACGGTCTGGCGGTGCCTGGGGCACCCACCACGGCTCCCCTTCCCTGCAGGCCACCCCCGGGGCCAGAGAGGCGGGGATGGAAGCAGCTTGGGGGCCCCCCGGACGGCTCCGGGTTCACCCCAGGCCATGGGGTCAGCCCCAGCCCCGCACCCGCCACCGGCGGGCCAGGCGGGCGACAGAGCAGAGGCCGGCGGGCCGACCCACGCTGCTGGGGGCCGCCGGGCAGCAGAAGCCAAACAGACCAACTGCAAACGACACAGGAAGACGGACACCAGCAGTGACACCACAGGTCAAAGGTCACCAGAAGCACCAGCACAGGACGCCACGAGGCCACAGGCACAGCAGGCCGCGCGGGCCTAAGTCACTTGGGTACGGTCCGGGCAGGCGCCGAGGCCGGCGGCAGCTTTTTTTGTCTCTTTTAAACTAAGTTTTATAAATAACGTCTGATAACTCTGTATATAAAAACTAAACTCCACAGCCACGAAGACGCGCCGTAAGTTTCCACGAGAGGGACTTCTCGCTTCTGCCGCACTAGCAAAGTGTCTACGGTACTTTTCCCTTTCCACGAAAAGATCAAATGCTCTCGCTCGTTTTTTAAAAAGACAGTTTTATAAATACTCTGCAGCTTCTCTTTTTCTTTAGCTTTTAAACATATAATTTAGTAACTTCGCAGAAGGAACTTCTCTCTTAAATAAAGGGCCCTGTGGCCACACCCGGGCC
>NW_004567169.1:363682-366304 GCF_000260355.1 Condylura cristata | reverse complement strand
CACGGGGCTGCGGGCCACGGTCCTGGCGAAGCTCTGCAGCGCCTCGTACTTGGAGCGCAGCGCGTCCAGCTCGAGCCGCATGCTGGCGTTCTCCGAGGCCAGCTTCTCCACCTCCTGCTGCAGCTCGGCCTTCTGCTTCTCCAGCTCCTCCTTCTGCGTGACGCGCTTCACGCGGCAGCTGGCCGCGTAGCCGCGGTTCTTGAGCGTGCGCCGGCGCTGCTTCAGCTGCACGATCTCCTCCTTGCTCAGGCCGCGCAGGTGCTGGTTCAGCTCCCGCACCGACATGGTCACCAGCTCCTCGTCCGTCAGGCTGGTGCCATTCTCGCCCGGCTCTCGCTTCACCTGGGGCGACACAGCGCGGTCAGGGCTGCCCCGCACCAGCCCGGCCGGGCGCCGCCCCCCGACTGCTCACCTTCAAGGCCTTGTTTCCTTTACCGGGGGTCGTCATAACCCGGGGGCGCAGCAAGCAGGCACTCTGGGAGGCAAGGGCAGAGGTCAGCACCCCGAACCGGCCCTCCTCCGCCCCCCAGCTGCCGACGGACCCGGGTGAGGGAGGGCGGGCCGCTGGTGGGGGACGGCCCTTGACTGGCTCGCCCGGCGGGCAGCTCCCTGTCCACCCGGCCCCAGAGCACCGGCGGGGGCCGGCGGAAGCGGAACACAGGGCTGCTGGGGCGGCCGAGGCGAGGCGAGGGGCTGGGGGCGAGACGAGCGGGGTGCAGCAGGGGCCAGGCCAGAAGGAAGCCGGGAGCTTTAAAAATAACCCCAGAGCGCCCCAGAGCGCGGCTGTTCCTGGCGAGTCATGCTGACTCAGCGCCGCACAGCTCCCTCGGCTGGCACGCCCCCAGCCGCCGGCCAGCGGGGCCCGGGGCCCAGGGCCGCCGGCGAGCCCCAGCCCAGGCCCGGGGCCGCCAGCAGGTGCGGGCTGCCGCCTGACCCTTCTGCTCCTGCCTGCTGCAGCGGCCACCCCGCCCGCCTGGGGCCAGTCAGCCCTGCTGCCCGAAGGATGGGTGGTCACCCCTGGGGCTGGGGTGCAGAGGAGGCGGCGAGGGGGAACCACCTTCCCCAAGCTTCCTCCAAAGCCCCGGCTGGCCAGGCCTCCCTGTCCAGCTGTGCTGGAGCACCTGCCCGCGGCCTTCTGTTGCGGCACCCACGCCGCCACCCGCCGCCACGCAGCCGCCACCCGCAGGCCCCAAGCCCCTGCACCCGCGGGGCCTCCCTCGCCCCGGCCTTTCTTTCTCGAGGCCTGCTGAGGACACCCTGCACAGGTGGTCCTGGGGTCCCCGGCCGCCCTTCTAGCCCCAGGGCAAGGACACCCCTCCACTGGGCCAGCTCCAGGCCGGGACACTTGGGCCCTGCGGCGGCCTGGGCTCTGGGTGCGGGTCCGTGCCCGGCAGGGACCTGCCTAGCAGCCCTGACAGGGGAGGCCCCGGGCCAGCACAGGAATCAGCAGCTGGAGACGGAAAGGTCCAGGGCCCCTCGCCCACCCTGGGGCCAAACCCTCGCAGCCAGCTGGAGGGTCTTTGGTCAGACCCAGGGGCATGCCCACCCAAAGAAAAAGCCTGGCCGCCGGCCAAGCCCCTGCACCCCCGCCAGAGCACCCAGAAAGCGCCTCCTGAAGGGCTGCACCAGGGAGCTGCTGGGCGGCCTCCCAGAGGGCCTCCCGCTGGCCAGTCCAGCACCTGGGCAGACGCACGGATGGGTGGGCTTCTGGCCAGGCAGGGAGGGCCCCCGGCAGCTCCCACAGCCCAAGGGAGACGCCTCCTGGGGCCAAGCAAGGAGAAGCGCCCCGCCCCCGCCTGACCCCCCACAGGCCCCAGTGTGGTGACCTTCCCCGGCACACGCCCCCGCCCCAGAGCCAAAGGTGGCGCCAACTTGATGGAGACATGAGGCCATCCACGCCTGGGGGACCTGGCGGGGCAGAAGGCCATAGCCACCCGTCCCCTGCCTGGCGCCCAGCGCTCGAGGAGGGGCAGTGGACACTACAACAGCCGGCCAGCGTGGGCCTCAGACGCACCTCGGCACTGGGAGCCACTCTGGGAAAAGTGCCCTAATCTCCACCTAAACGCAGATGCAAGGGACCCAGGGGCCTGAGGGCGAACGCAGGGTGGAAGGGTCAGCTCTGGGCTGCAAGAACGGGCCCCCACGCCGGAGGCCCTACTGGCCCAGGAAGTGGCCCTGGTTGCCCGCTGGGGTGGCCGCCACCAGCCCGGCCCCAGCTGAGCGCGGCGGGGGCCACTTCCTTTGCCAAAAAGCCCGACTCCAGACCAGCCTGGGGGTTGGGACCTGCTCTCTCCGCCCCGCCCGCAGGCCGGGCCCTGCAGCTCTGCCCGGACACCCCGGTCCAGCACCCCAGGACCCCACTCCAGGAAGTGCGCACCAGCTTCCCGCCGCTGCCCCGTCTGCCGCTGCTTCTCACTGGCCATTTCCTGGCCGGGCCTCATGCTGCCCCCTCTCACCGGACTGGGGCACAGACACCCCTCTTGCCCGGCCTCCCCCTCTGGCGGGGCTGGCCCCTCCTGCCCGCCCAGCCTGACGCGGGACCAGTCGCAGGGCCGCCAGCCCCGGCCGGCCCGCGCGGCCCCAAGCTCCTCCTCTCACGCAGAACAGTTTCCAGTTTGGGGA
>NW_004567169.1:359792-362591 GCF_000260355.1 Condylura cristata | reverse complement strand
GCCCCGGGTGGGGCTGAGAAGAGCTGCTTGGGGTCCTGCAGAGCGGGCAGCCCCCCACCCCGGGCTGTGTCCCACCGCCCGGAGACGGGATCTGGGAATCAAACTTGGGTTGCACAGGGCTGCCCCAGGCCCCGAGTCCGGGGATCTGCCCCCACCCCGCAGGCTCCTTGGTCACCCCTGGACCAGGTCCCTGCTGACCCGGGATGGGGGCACGTCCCCCTTCAGAGTCCCGAGCAGGTGACAGGCACGAGAGACCCAGCTTCTGCTTCCAGGAGGGACCCAGGAGATCGGGGCGGGGTGCGGGGGCCACGGGGGGCCTGGCCCTGAGGGCCGGGAGCTGGGCAATGGGCAGAAGCCCCGGCCTCGGCCACAGCCACGCCCACCCTCCGCCCCACCCGGCTGGCCTGGCCTGGGCACTTGCCTCTGAGCGTGCGGAGCGCGCTTGACTTCAGAGCCCCGAGGCCAAGGCTGCAGTCCCTGTGGCCAGGCGGACCGTGACTTGGCCCACCCCATGCCCACACTTACCCACACAGGCAGCAGCCCGTGCCCTGGGGCCCTGTGGGGACACAGCAGGGGGGGTGGTCCAGCCCAGCAGCCACACGGTTCTCTGCTGTCCCCTGGGGCTGGAGGAGCTGCCTCATGCCCCACAGTGACCCCTCTGACTCACACGTGCCGGGCTGCACTTGCAGGCACATCTGGGTGGGGCCGTTGGATCAGGCTCCCCTGACCCGTGGGGGGCGGCACCCCCCTCGGACAGACACACCTCCCACCTTCCGCAGGCCTCTGACACCAGCCGGTTTTCATCTTGAATATCCCATTGAACGAAGTTTCATTTGTTGTACGTAGAGCTGGGTGCCAGCCCCAGCTGCGGGGGCGAGAGGACGCCCCAGAGTGGGGGGCAGAGCAGACCCACAGGGCAGTGCGGGTAGGAGGGGTCAGCTGCGCCCTGGGGTCCCTCCCCCGCCAGGATGGACTTGGGCTGCCGGCGCTGGCTGGGATGGCTGGTTGTCTACATCAGCTTGAGGGACCTTCAACCGCCCAGGTGTTCGGCCAAAGGTCACTCTGGTCTCTGTGCAGGGCCAGCAGTGCAGCCGCCCTTGGGGGTCAGGCTGGACGGGCAGGTAGGCGTGTGTGCACAGCCTCACGCAGGTGAACCAGACGCCCACGCTCTGGGTGCTAAAACCACCTTCGGGTACCCTGGGCCCCCGCCGGCACCCTCCCACTGGCGCTTCAAGGGGCATGTCCACACCCCGCCCTGCTGCGGCCACCTGCGGGCTGGGCCCCGAGAGAGAGTCTGCGCTCTGCATCAGAGCTCTCTTACCCCGCTGTCCCGGCCAGCGCGGCCTGAGTCCGCCCCGCCCCAGCCCCGTGTCCGGCAGGGCGGGGACACGCGGCCCCACTGCCTGGGCAGCGCCCTCCGCACCCCGCCTCTGCCCTGGCTTGGGGCCCCTGCGCACCGTGGCTGCGGCGCAACTGCCTGGCAGAGCCCCCACGGGGGTCAGTGCCCCCAGCCTGCCAGCAACCCCGCAATAGGGGCCCTGGGGGCAGGTGGGGCTCCCTCAATATGCGCCCACAAAGTGAGACACCAGAGCGCTGCTCCTGGAAACCAATGTATTGACCGAAAGGGGCGGGTGAGGGCAGGCGGTGGGCGAGGAGGGAAACGCCGGCGCGCTGGTGAGGCTTTGGCAGTCAAGTGTCCAGCTGGCCCTTTATCAAATGTAGAGTGTGGGCGAGAGCTGCCCCCACTGGGTGCCAGGGTCCCTTGGCCCTTCCAGCCTGGAGGGCGGCTTCTCCAGGCAGGGCTCGGCAGGGCAGGGCAGGGCTGAGCTGGGCGGGGCTGGGCCCCTCCTTGGCGGGGGGCGGGGGGCGTCGGGGTTCACCTCTGTACTCAGGACAGCCAGAGCCAGCTGGTCTAGGCAGTGGACCCCAGGCCCCTGGCGGGAAGAAAGTGGCCTCGGGCGCTCTGGGGGCAGCGGAAGGGGAGGCAGGGGCGGCACAAGGTGGCCCTGGTGCAGGGAGCGCCCGGTGGGGCGCCACGGAGCCGGGCTGGGCACAGCTGTGGGCGCTGCGGGACCGTGTGGTCCAGTCAGAGACGCCCAGCTGACCCTGCACACGAGAGTGCAGAGCAGCACGGCCAGCCTGGCCGACACCTCGTCATTCGGCCTGCTGGGCCCAGGCCCTGGGGGAGCAGCTTGGCACGGCCACAAGGGAGGGTCCAGCTTCACCTTGCCCGGGACGGTCTTCTTGATGGCTGCTTGAGAGACCTTCTCCTGGTCAGCCACGGATGGCCACGGCTCCCTGCGGGGCAGTGAGGACAGCTGGCTGCAGAGCTCTGCCCTCCGGAGCCCAAGTGCCCAGCGCAGGCACAGGGGCAGCCACGGCGCCCAGCGCCTCTGCCACCTTGGGCCTGGGCCCCCAGGAGCGGCGGTCAGGCAGCCCTCGCCCTGCCCCCAAGGGCCCTGGTGGGGGGTGAGGGGCACAGGCGCACTCGGGTGCAGGAGGCCTGCACGGGGTTGATGAGCAGCGCGTGGACCCTGGCGCCGCCCGGACAGCAGACGGCGTCCCTGAGCTGGCCCGGGTGCTGCTCCAAGTCCAGCAGTGCCCTGGCGGCCCTGCGGCAGGAGGGGCGCTGTGGGCCCGGGGCTCCGCCTGCCTCGACCGGCCTGGCGAGGGGCCCCAGAGGGTCCGGAGACACCGACCAGCAGGCGCCCCCGGCGCCTCGGAAGCCCCATCTCCACGCCGCCGTCCGCCAGGGCGTCCAGGGAGCGGAGGCCTGTGGGGCCAGGGCCGCCGAGCGCC